>NC_059376.1:39809292-40109292 GCF_019703515.2 Myxocyprinus asiaticus | reverse complement strand
TCCATAGCACGAATTCTTGAATACTTCACTTGAAGTTATTTGTTAATTTCTTTTTGTGATACACAGTATGATTAAAGGTTATTGTTACTAAAGTCTAAGCAAAATCGACATTCTTCTAACAATCTGGAAGATCTTAAAGGAATATTCTGGGTTCAGTATGTTAAGCTCAGTCGTCAGCTTTTGTGGCATAATGTTGATTACCACAAAAATTTATTTCGACTCTTCCCTCATTTTCTTTAAAAAAAGCAAAAATCAAGGTTACAGTGAGGCACTTACAATGGAAGTGAATGGGGCCAATTTTTGGTGGGTTTAAAGGCAGAAATGTGAAGCTTATAATTTTATAAAAGCACTTGCATTAATGCTTCTGTTTAAACTTAGGTATTATCTGGGCTGTAAAGTTGTTTAAATTGTCATTTTTACAGTCATTTTAGGGTTTAATGGTTTGTTGACATTACACCGTCATGGTAATGAAGTTGGCTATAACTTTACACAGAAAAGGTTTGTTATTGATTTTATCACACTAAAATAATGTTTACACACATATCCTTTATGTCTTGTGGCTATACTTTTGAAAAAGTGAGTATTTTAACGTTCAAATATAGGCCCCATTCACTTCCATTGTAAGTGCCTCACTGTAACCCATATTTTTGCATTTTAAAAGAAAAGGAGGAACAAGTTGAAATTAATTTTTTTTTGGTAATCAACATTATTCCACAAATGCTGTCAGTTGAGCTTAACTTGTATTGAACCTGGAACATTCCTTTAAATCATTATGTTGTAAACACTTCATCGTTCATTTATATAAAGACAGTGAATTGTGTGAAATATAGGCTACCTGTATATGATTAACTCCAAGACAAATAAAAGGGGTTTTATCTCATGGTGTTTGCAAGGCAATGAATATGAACTGATTCATGTTTGTGAATTCACTGACATTAGCAACACCTCAAATCGTAAGGCTTGTTGAGGTAAGCAAATATTTTGCTATGTAATCGAACTTGGTGGATGATAAAATGGGCGGATAAAAAATCCCTTAAGACTCAACAGACTGATCTCACTGTCAATTAATAACACAGTGCTCACTTCATTTGGCTTTAATATCAGTATTTACTATCCTTATAAAGTGTACCCTTAGCAGCGATGGTATCAGGCTTTGATATATAGGCTAACAGGATACTGAACGAGTATTATGTTTCATTTACATAAATAGTACTTTAACGTACTTCAAAATACCATCGATTTTCCATGGTATTGTACATATCCAAAAAAAAAAAAAAAAAAGGTTTCTAAACGTCTTTTCATCTATAGATTGCTACTTCAAGTGCATTAGGAGAGTGAAAAGTTCTCAGATCAGAAAGACTGGCGTGAGCCCACACACACTCAAAGACAAACGTCTCTCAAGAGTTCAGTGGAATGAGTTTTAACAGTTCATGCCACACACAGGCGCACACACATTTTTAAACACATCTAATTTAATCAAGATGTCTTTGCCTTGAATAAACTCTCTCAGGAGCCGTCTGGCCTCGTCCACATTTATTTCCTCAACAGCATACTGGAAGCTTTGCTTTTCCTCTCTCACTTACTCCTGCCTTCCCTGTCTTTCACTTCATCTCTCTCTCTCTCTCTCTCTTTCACACTATCAGACATTTGAACCTGTCATTTGCATTTGCTCCTTCAGAAAATAACAAAAACATGCATTTGCTGTAGTCACTACAGGTATATGTGGCAGTCTAGACTATAATGAGGAATTTTACAGGCCAGTTTGTGCTTTCATAGAAAATATCAGAATCAGAATCAGAATGAGCTTTTTTGTGTGCTCACGTACACAAGGAATATTTTTATATATTTTTTTGGTGATAGGAGAAACAAGCAAGCAAGTGTACATAGAACATAGAATGGCACATGTACTGAATAAAATTTAGTGAATTCACATATGTACATGACATATTTATACATTATTGCAATATGGGAGTCCTGAAGGCAGTTTAATTGTTCATGTGGTAAATGGCATGAGGGCAGGGGCGTAGCAGTCATTTTAAAAGTGGGGGGACACAGACCCAACACTTGCAGTGCACTATTAATATATTACAGTATATATTAAGATATAAGTATGATATAAGTATTATATTAATATATATGTATTATTTACCTTTAATATTTGTAGTATTTTAAATATTAAAGTATCGCAAAATAATTGCAAAATTAGCTGCTAAAATAAAGGGCATCTTGTGGAGCACTTGCTTCTGTTTCATACATGACAGTAAAAGACTGAGCACAAGCTGGTCCTGAATAAATTATTTAATCAATTACAATAATGACAATTGTGCATGTGCACAATTTTATTTTTAACTCTGTGCTTGTGCATTGTGGGATTTAAAATCCAAGTGGCTAAAGCGTTTTGACTGTGTTCACCAAAATTCGTTCAGATCCATTTAATGATTCAGTGACCATTTCTGGTGATGCTCCTGAAGTCCACTATCATCTCCACTGTTTTGAGCGTGTTCAGCTCAAGGTTATTGTGACCGTACCAGACAGCCAGCAGTTCGGTATGAGTGCAAATTCAACATCACATATTTCCATGCAGCAAAAATCTTATTCTGAATCTGTATCACTATTTTCAACAAAAAACAGCCTTTAAATTGACCAGAGAAGCAAAACTGCATAAGATATTAAGACCTGTTTTCAGATATCACAGCTTCTTACAGTAAGCAGTGGAGGAGCATGCCGTTCTAGTGTTGATGAGAGTCGTAAACGAAGCGAAATCAATGCATTTTCAAACGAAAACATTAGTGTGGATGAGGCCTTTTTTGTTTGGTAGATTTTGTTCAATATATACAGTAAATATATATATATATATATATATATATATATATATATATATATATATATATATATATATATACACTACTTTTTCACTTCTTTTTTTAAACTCAAAGAAGTTTTACACAAAGAAATGAATAGTACTTCTAAGAATATGTATAAAATTATAATGAGGTGTCATGAGATTCATTCAGTCATATTAAGTAGTATAATGAAATTTACTTTATTTTAAATGGAGCAGGCCCATGTAAAAGAATTGAATAAATATTTACACGATAAAATCAAATACAACCAGTATATACAACCATGGGCGCCTGCAGGATTTCATCTGAGGGTACGCACAGAAATCTGCCTAGTACAACCTTATATCTAGGGGAGTTCGGGGGCATGCCCCCGGAATAATTTTTTTGCAAAAAAACACCAAAGCATTCAATTCTGGTAACTTTGAGAAAGCTTTTTCTTTTTTTTTTTTTTATGAGTAGTGTTCATGTAACTATTGGCTAAAGCATTTCTTCTAGTAACCGTTCAGAACAGACATGTTCTCGTGCTAAAAAAGCAAAACGCACCACAATGAATAGAGCAGAACGCAAGTGTCTCGAGACGCATTTTTATCAGCTGAAGTTCTTTTAAACTAAAAATGCAGCGCTCCTGTGAGAGTTCCTAAAAACACAGTGAATCTAGTGAATGTTTACATGGAAAACAAAGCACTAGCTGAAGTTACCTCTCAAAGTTACCCCTCAAAAAACAGACTTTTGTCTCAGTTGATTATAGGTAAATTTCCACTGTATTCAGTGCTGTTTGTTCTCTGTATTCGCAAATATCCCGATGCTGTTTTACTGTGCAAGAAGCCGCTCCAAATGATTCAGTGAGAGAGCGCTCTGAACGAATTGCACAGAATCACGAATCGATTCAGACAGTCCTGCAAGCCTGCTTGGCCATTTCACAGAAAAGAACTGACTCAAAAGAATTATTCATTCACATATATGTCATCTCTAGTTCTTTTAAACAGCCACGGGACACATTTCATGATTGATGAAATATTCTGAAAGTAAATATTTCTCATGTCAGTTGGAGCGCTCATAGTACGCACAGTGCGTACGGCCATACAGCTGCAGGTGCCACTGTATACAACACGATCACACTTTCATGTTGCTCATGTTTATGTGATCATGTTGCTTCCGAAAGTTTATCCCCATTCAGCCGAATTAATAATAAGTGCTGTCTCTCATCAGACATTTTTGCATCAGTTCCAACATGAACACATCCCACTAGTGCAACTGTGACAGATTCTGGTCCTGTGGAAACCAGGAAGTACTTACGTTCACATATACAATGATGTGCGCAGTTCTGAGGTTGCATTTTCATTTTAAAATTATTTTTTTTACTCCACTGATGGTTAGGTTTAGGGTTGGGGTTTGAGATAGGGTGCAAGGCTTATAAAATATGCACTTCTATTGACTGTATTACATCATCTATAAATAAAAAAATACTACTCACTTTTGGAGCCATTCCTTGGCTCACATGTGCTCATACTGTATGTTCAACAACACTTCCAGCTTCGGCCACTTGGGGCAGTGATTCGATTTTCAGTAAGCACAGATCGATTGTAGCTGCTGAACTTTTGACCTACTGTTGGCAAGTTCCCAGTGTACAAAGTCACACAAGGGAAAATAGTCCCTCTTAAGACAAATATTGTGTTTCACTGTCCATTTCTTTCCAAATAAATACAGATTTATTTATCATGTCACCTCTACCGCAGTCCTCGCTGGTTTTAAATTGAGACACCCTCCTCCTGTCACACTTGAATCTACAAGACAGAGTGCTTTTCATTTTCAAGGTGCTTGATCTGAGGAACATTTCATGTCTTTGAGAACAAGTATTTTTTTGCTGTTGTGACAATTCATGGAAAAGGAGCTTTCAAGTGTTAAAAGGTTGTTCTTGTTCAATCTCGGATACATTCTTCAAAAAAAAAAAAAAAATATTTTAATCTAATAGATTTGGAGCATTAGAGGAGAGCAGCTGAATGAGGAAGGAATGAAAGAAGGGACACACTTTTATTGGTCAAAGATAAGTCGCTCAGTCTCAATCTACCTCTCTTTGCTCTTGTTTCTACACTATGAAAAAATTATACTAAATGTGTAGTAAAAATCTGCTAGAACTTTACCATTAAAATACAGTGACAATGATTCGGGCATAACGGGATGTCATTTTGGTGCCTGTGTATTTTGTAGTTCACAACCATATCATTAAAACTGTCAAAAATATTGACGAATGTACTGTAAACCACCATAGTAATGCAGGTGGTAAAACATCTAAAGGGGCCCTGACAGGATCCATGGTTAAAGGAATATTCCGGGTTCAATACAAGTTAAGCTCAATCAGCAGCATTTGTGGCATAATGCTGATTACCACAAAAATGTATTTAGACTTGCCCCTCCTTTTCTGTAAAAAAAGAAAACAAATATGGGTTACAGTGAGGCTCTAACAATGGAAGTGAATGGGGCCAATTCGTAAACGAAAAATGCACACTGTTTCAAAATTAAATCCAAAAGACATAAACAATCGAGACCCACTTGTTTATCAACAGGGATCATTCACAGTGTGTTATGGAAGTGTGTGGTCACTGAAAAGCTCTTTTACAGTGGTTTGTTTATTGCGATTCAGTGTAATTGTTCACCAGGAATTACGCTATTAAACATGATTTATTTTTTAATTTTTTAAAATTAAGATCAAATGAAAAGGACTGATGGCTTCTGCAAAAGCATATACTATCGATTAATAACCTCAGAGCTTACGGTATAGGTTGGTCTTTAAAGGTTTATTATATAATGTTAAAAATCAATTTGTCTATAGAGAAAATGAATGGCATTTTAACTTCCGGAACCAGAATGTTGCACTGTATTTACAGTAAAAATACATGTATTGTATTATATAAAATACTGTACATTTTCACTGTTAACTATACGTTAACTATAAGAAATCACGATTGATGAAAAAAGACATTTGCAGCAGAGCTTTCCATAAATGGCAAAATTTCTCCCCTGCAACAATCTTTACCACATGGCATCACTACGATTTGCAGTTCGTCATTGCTTGTTGTGATGCAAATGCATTTTCATTCACAGAACTAAAACAGGACTTAGGAGTTTCTTTTAGTGATCAAAAATGTGTTTCATGCTTCACCAATGAAATTCCTTATTACTAAGCAGCAGAGGAGGCAGATGAAACACTTTTGTTTTCTTCTCAAAAACAACATAACATTTGAATTACATAAGTGCCTTGCCACAGAAACATGATATTTTCCCTCCATCTAACTAATTATCCTCAGAAACAACCATTTCTGCATGGAACAGATTATTATTCACATGCAAACAGCTCTTAATATCAAGTCAATATTTTTTTCTGTACTTAAAAAAGCAAATATTATTAACACTAATAAAGCAAGAATGCACAGTTCTGTGATGAAACATCTCACAGTTTTGTGTTAAAATGAGAATGATCGTATTAAGCTTCTTAGTTGGGCAAACAATGCCTACCTGCAGTATTGTGTGCTAATGGGCACAATCTAAATCCGCTGAAGGCATCTGATATCGAGTAATCCAGCTTATAACAGACATAAAACACTCAAAATTATGCAATACTCTGCAAAGTCGCTATAATTGTCATCAGTCATTTGGTGTGAGGGTTATGGTTCCAAGTATATAAATCATATTATTAGGTATATTTATGTAGAAACAAAAGTAGTAGTTAAACTATGCTTGTGCCAATGTTCTGGCCAAATGGGCTCTTTTGACTTGGAGCAGTAAGCAACCACCCAGAACACCCTAGCAACTGCACAGCAACATGCTTAAAACCACACAGTACACCTTAGCAACCACATAGCAATGCCCTGACAACCACCAAAAACACCCTAGTATCATGGCAATGAGTTTTGCACATGCAAGCACTGCATTTTCTTCAGAAAATATAAAAATCTATTAGCTAATAAAAGCTGCCAAAAGTAGTGATTTTAAAAACAGGATACAAACTGTTTGATTCAAAGCTCTCTGTCTTGTGGGCATCCCGGGATATGATTAACACTGACACAGTGTCAGGTTATAGCTCCCGCATTTAATATAAAATTGAGAAAAGATCTCCCCTCACTTCCAGGAGCTCAAGGGCTTTCACAGAAAAAAAATGACACAATCACAGGCACCACAGTGGGAACATAAATACTCTATTTTCTTATAGGGCATTCATGACAGCCTGGAGTTTGATGGATTTTCTTACTAAAAAGAATTATTTTCATGCTCGACTTCCTCGTCCAGATGTGCACATAAACTCTGGTTGTGACCTCCTCGGCTTTTGTTTTTGTGTGTGGATGTGTTTTACTTTGGTAACTGACTCCCGATGAAAAGAAGGCCAAAAGTGAATCATGCTATTTCAAAGTTGCTGTAGCAAACAGAAAATAATTCCAGGGAAATGGTAATGCGCTTCAGTGTAAACATTTTTGCCTCCCGCTGTGCTTTTGTGAGAAATGTATGTGTGAGGGAACTTTTTATACGTTAAAGATCATCAACTTTTGCACAGTGGTTTTCATTTATTCATGTCGAGACTGGGCAAAAGCAGAAAACATGAAGGAAATAAGTATTATAAAGCAGTTCTGAATTTTTGGAACACTGTAGCTTTAATAACTTTCTTTATGAGACATTAACATTATTATAAAATAGTCAGGGAGTCAAGTAAACTTCTATAGTGGTCAATGAAAGACCACAGCAAATATTATTTTTACATTCACATTTACACTTCAAGTAAAAGAAAAAAATCCACTATTACGTTTCCACAATTTTCTAAAAGAGGAAAAAATAGAGAGAGATATAGATTACAACAGAAACCTTTATAACTATTCCAACACAAACTTTTACAAAGGAACGCAAAACTTATTATAAAAGAATGCAAAACATATTGTGAGGAAATGCAAATTATTTTGAGTTTTCTCATTATTTTCTTTCTTTTTTTTTTTTTTTTTTTTTTTTGTGAGAATGCAAAAACATTTTAAGAAAAATAAATTCTCTCCCTTTCCTCTAAGAGGCTCTGCATAAGAAACCCCATCACAGCAGAGGTGACCTTTTTTTATGTAAGAGTAAGAGCTTCTTGAATAAAACACAGAATACTGTTATAAAATTAATTTAAAAAAAAAATAAGGCAGAAACACATTGTCACATCTGTGAAAAGGGTCCAATACTATTGCTCATTTGGACAAACCCCTAAACCCAATTATTCAACAAATAGCGCATAATTTACCCCGCAACTTTTGTGCTGTTTCTGATTGATTTGACTTACCATTTTCACCTGGTGGATGGAGAAAAGCTTAAATATATCCCATATGACATACTTATCATAGAGACTTTGGGCTGGGCCTAAGTACCTACATCTACAAATTCAGCCTAACATCTCCTTTTGTGTTCCACATAAGAAAAAAAAAATCATATGGTATTGGAACATGAGGGTGAGTAAATGGGTGAACTATAAGTGTTGACATTTTTTAATGTGGGATTTCACAGAAATATTTCAAAGAGTTTAGGCTCTTTTCACATTTAAGAAGGGAAGATGGGCCTCTGACAAATTCATCTTGATAACAGATGGCGATGCACACCTGGATAATCCATGGAGAGAAACCCTCCGAAGATCTCAGCTGAGTCCCTCCTGCACTGAGGCTTCTGGTGTTTTCTTTAAAACAATAGAGATCTACCATGATGTTTGACATCGCCTCTGTATGTGGGGAGACTCCGATTAAAGTTTGCTTTTAAAGATTCAGGCACTTTCCACAGCAAGCTCATTTTCACCTCTGATCTCTGCAGGAAGAGCCTTTTGAATGAGAGTCTCACAGTGCAGGCTTTACCACACACAGAGGATAAGAGTGGGGGGTTGTTTACACCAGTATACATAATGTAAGAAGGAGCTTAATGGTTAAGATCAAGACCAATAAAACCAAAGGTCCTGGGATGAAACTCTGGAGTGAAGATGCATGGTACACTGTTGTTGCCTTAAATGGATATTTCACCCAACAATTTTGCCATTATTTACTCACCCTCATGTTGTACTCACGCTTCCTTTATTCAAACATCACTGCAAAAAAAATAAATAAATAAAAGAAATAATAATAATAATAATAAAAAAAATAAAAAAAATACAATAAAACAATCTTCCAATAAAAATAGCTAAACATCCTAAAACAAGTTACATTTACTTTAGAAACAAATTTTTTAAACAACATTAAACATTTCTCTTTTCAGAGAAATTGACCACAATTTGGTGAGTGTTATGCTAAAATCTTGGGGGGAAACATATACAATATGTGCCAGAGGGGTGAGAAAAATAAACTTGGTTTGCCTTTGAATTAAGGTTACATTTCTTACCCCATTTGAAAATATACCTTTTTTTTTTCTTGTTTTAAGCCACCTCACAAAATTTTGTTTAAGTTCTTTGAAAACAACACTTAAAGGAATATTCCGGGTTCAATACAAGTTAAGCTCAATCGACAGCAATTGTGGCATAATGTTGATTACCACAAAAATAATTCCGACTCTTCCCTCCTTTTCTTTAAAAAAAGCAAAAATCGAGTTTACAGTGAGGCACTTACAATGGAAGTCAATGGGGCCAATTTTTGGAGGGTTTAAAGGCAGAAATGTGAAGCTTATCATTTTATAAGAAAAGGTTAGTAAGCAATTTTATTACACTACATTGATGTTTACACGCATATTGTTTATGTCTTGTGGCTGTAACTTTGAAACAGTGAGTATTTTAACATTAAAAAATTGGCCACATTCACTTCCATTGTAAGTGCCTCACTGTAAACCAGATTTTAGCTCTTTTGTTTTTTAAGAAAAGGAGGGATGAGTCAAAATAAAAATGTTCAAAGTGGTCTCACATTGACTGATCTAATCACAGTGGAGATTCATTTGTTTATAGAATATTTGAGATCTAATGAAATGTCAGATGTGATTGAAATGAACATCCTTTTACCCCGAGTGAGGCACTGTGGCACTCTAAAAATTTGTGTTTGTTTAGAGCGACCCGTTTTCGCCCCAATAAGATTACTCAACCAATGGCGTGAGTTGGGGGCAGGACTATATGACTGTTTGAACAACTGCAGGCGATGGGGCGTATTTTTTGAAAACATTGCTTATTTTTGCAATTCTGTTCGGTGGATCAGGTGTCGCAGAAATTACATACTTCAGCTTTAAGTATTTTCTGGGATGCCCTCTCAGTGTTCCAAAGAACTAACTGTTCACTATTGTAGTTTACACTGACTTTTACTGTGCCATCATCTCCAAAGACATACGATTTCCAATTCAACAGCATCATCTCCTCGAATTATTTCTCTTATAAGCAGCTTTCCCTGAAATGTTGCTTTCGGTCTTAGGTTTAGCAAGAATCTACTCTATGGATTTTTCCATAAACACATGAAATAGAGAAAAGCTTATTATTTAATCATTTACACACTCTACAAAAATGTGTTTAATTGGTAAGTTATCAAATAACTCAAGACACAGTGTGCCTGCTGAAAGCAGATATTGATTTGAGGCTCACAGTGCTATTGCACAAATGCCAACTCGAAAAGAGTTTCCCATCAGCCCCCATCAAAGAGTGCTTGGACAAATGATTGAACCTTTACAAAGTGAATGAGCATTGATCATTGCTCAATCATGGAAATGATTCCAGTCTGTGAAAACTCCCTGTCTAAATAGGTCATATGTCTTTAGATGTCATCGCTGTCACTACGATTTCATAACAACAACTACCACCAAACGGGCAAATGTGTTCCAATTACTCTGCTGCCCGCTCTGCCAGTGTGCTGTTGGATTTGAAAACCCACAAATGTCAGTTTTAATTTACCAAGCTTCTGTCTCCAGTTGATATTGCATGCAAGAATATGTTTCACTGGATTGTTACATTTTAAATCAAATGCAAAATGAATGGTCACCGAAGCATAAACTGAGCTATTGCAAACAAAGTTAAGTAATGCTACAATTCACAAAATACTGTATATGTCACTGGATTTTATTCCTATAGAATTATTTAACTAGAAAACTTTGAATGTGGTAGAAATTGAAAATGGTTGAATTACCTGTATTTTTTATTTTTTTTTTTTTTTTTTAAGTAACAGAGCATGTTGTTACACCATTAAGGATGTGTTGTCACAATTATAGAACAAAAAAATTATGAAATAGAAAAAATGTATGTTTGTATATTAAATATATATATATATATATATATATATATATATATATATATATATATATATATATATATATATATATATAAACCTAATATATAATTTATATAACTTAGTATATATATATATATATTTATATAACTTGCCCCAAATAAAGAATGTGACAACTATATATATATATATATATATATATATATATATATATATATATATATATACACACCATCCATCCATTTCCTCCCGCTCAGCCGGGTCCAAATAGGAGGCAGCAGTCTGAGCAGGGATATCCAGACCTCCCTCTCTCCAGCCACTTCAGCCAGCTCTCCGGGGAAGATACCGAGGCATTCCCAGGCCAGCCTAGAGATATAATCTCTCCAGCTTGTCCTGGGTCTGCCCCAGGGTCTCCTCCTGGATGGACATGCCCAGAATACCTCTACAGGGTACGTTGGGGTTCACCCTGGTGAACAAGCGGGTCGCCTCCATGAGGCTCCATATTGGAGGTCAGACTGTGACTGTTGTTCGTGCTTATGCGCCAAACAACAGTTCAGAGTATCCATCCTTCTTGGAGTCCTTGGGTGGGGTGTTGGAAGGCACCACAGTTGGAGACTATGTTGTGGGGCTTCTGGGGGACTTCGATGCCCATGTGGGCAATGACAGTGAAACCTGGAAGGGGGTTATTAGCAGGAACGGCCAGTCCGATCTGAACCAGAGTGGTGTTTTGTTATTGGACTTCTGTGCTAACCACAGTTTGTCCATAACGAACACCATGTTTGAGCATAAGGGTGCCCATTAGTGCACTTGGCATCAGGACACCCTAGGCTGCAGGTCAATGATCGATTTTGTAATCGTATCATCGGACCTGTGACCGTAGGTCTTGGACACTCGGGTGAAGAGAGGAGCTGAGCTGTCAACTGATCACTACCTGGTGGTGAGTTTGATCAGATGGTGGGGGAAGATGCCCAGCAGTCCTAGGAAGCCCAAACGTAGAGTGAGGGTTTGCTGGGAACGTTTGGCAGAAGCCCCTGTCTGGGAGATCTTCAACTCGCACCATCTGAGGAACTTCTCTTGCAGGCCGAGGGAGGCTGGGGACATTTAGTCCAAATGGGCCATGTTCCGGGCCTTCATTGCTGTGGCGGCTGCATTGAGCTGCTGCCGCAAGTTTGTCGGGGCCTGTCGGGGCCTGTCGTGGCGGCAACCCCTGAACCGGTGGTGGACACCAGTTGTAAAGGGGGTGGTCAAGCTGAAGAAGGAGGCCTTCCACGTTTGGTTTGCTTGTGGAAATCCTGAAGCACCTGATGGGTACCGGCAGGTTAAGAGGTACGCTGCTTGGGTAGTTGCAGAAGCAAAAACTCAGGCATGGGAGGAGTTTGGAGATGCCATGGAAAGAGACTTCCAGTAGGTCTCAAAGAGGTTCTGGCAAACCGTCAGGCGACTCGGGGGGGAACGGCTGACTTCAACTGGGGATATAGTTGGGTGGTCGAAAGAACAATTTGAGGACCTCCTGAACCCCGCTGACACGCATTCTGGGGAGGAAGCAGGGTCAGATGACTCTGAGGAGGACTCGCCCATCACGGTTGCTGAGGTCACTGAGGAAGTCAATAAACTCCTCGGTGGCAGGGCTCCGGGGGTTTATGAGATTCACCCATATCTGAAGGCTCTGGATGTTGTTGGACTGTCTTAGTTGACACACCTTTTCAACATTTTGTGGAAGGGAGGTACAGTACCCTTGGATTGACAAACTGGGGTGGTGGTCCCCATTTTTAAGAAAGGGGACAGGAGGATGTGCTCCAACTTTATGGGGATCACACTTTTCAGCATCCCTGGGAAAGCCTAAGCTCGGATGCTGGAAAGGAGGGTTCGGCTGGTGGTTGAACCTCGGATTCAGAAGAAACAATGCGGATTCCATACTTTTTACCCTCACAAGAATATAGTATATATACTCAGGATTTGAAATTCAAATTTACAAAATTGTGTTTAGATTTGCAACTACAGGATGTTTTCACATTTATAGCTATAATTTCTGATTTATAACTATATATTCAGGATTTAGATTTATATATACAGATTTAATAACATATATTATGAATGTATACAATTATTTCCTGTTGGGCACTCCATATTCTATTCTGTTCTATTCTATTCTATTCTATTATATTCTATTCTATTCATTCATTTTAATTTATTTCATTTCATATTATATTATATAATAGAACTTAATAAATAAATGTATAGGCTAATGATTAAGGAAATTCAAATAAGCAATTTGCCTTCTACCATTTTCTCACCATTTTATTTACACTGCAGACTATTCCAGATATATTTTTTGACTGTCTCAAGTTGATATCTCTTGCAAGAAAATGTTTTACTGAACTATTACCATTTCCCGTCTTTTAAAATCATGAATGCAAAATGAATGCTCACCGAAGTATGAACTGTGCTGTTGCAAACAAAGTGAAGTCACGCTACAATTCACAAAATATATTTTATGCTGCAAACTTTAAGGGACAGATTTAAACCTATTACTAGATAAAAGGCTCTATTGTGCTTTGTCGTAAATCTGTCTGCACTCAGTCTGATATGCCAGTCTTTACCTGCTGGGCTTATAATTGTGTGCTGGCAGGCCTGGCACTGCTGCAGGTGTAAATTAGAGAGAAGGATTAGATGATTTTGGACTCTAGGTCTGAAACCGTCAGATATCTTGGAGTTTCTCCATACTGATCATCAGTGAAGTGTTATGGAAGGATGGTTCAGGATTTTCATTAGAAGTGATGGCAAATAATTTACTTAAAGGGGCCATATGCTACACTTTTGCATAGCATTTTATATATTCCTTTTTCCCATGAGGTCCACATTGTCAAGGTTTGTAATAAGACATAATTTAGTTTTACATGACCATTAGATTCATCCATCATTTACTCACCTTCATGACCTTTATAACTTGCATTCTTCAATGGAAAACTAAAGGAGATGTTAGGCAGAATGACAGTCTCAGTCCCCATTTACTTTCGTTGTACGAAGAGAAAAAAGAAAAAAAAAAAAAGAAGAAAATCAGTGGTGACCGAGGCTCACATTCTGCAGTAACATGAAGGTGAGTAAATAAATGTTGGCCAAATTACGGGTGAACTATCTCTTTAAAGAGTCGCCTTTGAATCTTTATAACAATCCCAGTGGGCAGGTTTCAAGTTTTAGGAAAAAACAACACAAAAAACACTTATCATCCCTGGACATTCATTACTCATGTTCAAAAAGAGGGTTCAAGGCTTGTTATCAGAGTATGTGTCTGATAATGCCTTTAAGCAGTCGTTTGATGTGTTGTTGGTATTAATCTTTTGTGGTTGGACTATAACTCTTTCCAAAACCTAGTGAGCTCCCTACTGAAACTGGACAGGGAAAAGGCAAAAAATGTTAGTAGATAGCAAAATTATGCTGCCTTCCAAAATGCTTCATTTCATATCTTGAAATGTATCTCCAATGTATCCTTCATGTAAAAGGCTAAAAAAATAAATAAAAATAAATAAATAAAAATGATGGCGTGAGAGATGTGTGAAATGGCATTTAGAAATATGCATATTTAATTTAATTAGATCAGTAAATTTCAGGTCGATACCAATCATCGATATTTTTACACTGTCGATCACCAATATTTATTTTAAAAGTGCCCTTTGCTACACTTTTGCAAGGTTATATGCTGAAGTTATATGTTTATGCCCCACACTGTAAAATTACATTCAATTTACAGTAATTTTGAAATGCTAACATTTATTTGAATTGAAAACACTTATGAATATTTCTGTTGTCACTATAAAGAATGTGGCTGAGTAACAGATCGATATTTAAGGCCTTGTTTTACTATAAATCTCTTCTTTAACTTTCGCTTCCATGTTCTTCTTCTTTTGTTTTTTGTCGATTCACATTCTTCGTGCATATCGCCACCTACTGGTCAGGGTGGGTCAAAGATGGAGATTTATAGTAAAAAATAACTTAAATGTTGATCTGTTTCTCACCCACACCTATCACATTGCTTCTGAAGACATGTATTTAACCACTGGGGTCGTATGGATTACTTTTATGCTTCCTTTATGTGCTTTTTGGAGCTTCAAAGTTCTGGCCACCATTCACTTGCATTGTATAGACCAACAGAGCAGAAATATTCTTTTAAAAATCTTCATTTGTGTTCAGCAGATGAAAGAAAGTCACACATCTGAGATGGCATGAGGGTGAGTAAATCATGAGAGAAAACACGGCAGTTCCAAGGCGAAATGTCCACTGAGTGGCCCTCAAAATGAGTTAAATGTTCACCCAAACAGATGAGGTTTTAAAGGTCAATGCTCTATTGCGTTTTAAATCAACAAAACCGACCTCCTTACCATAAACCTTAAACCTAAACCTAACCGATAGTGTCATAAAAGCAAATGTGAAATGAAAAGAACAGTTGCTGAAGCAACAACATCATTTTGTTGTGCTTCTATGACACTTTTGGCTCACGTGACGACTCACGGTCCTTTGCATCGCAAGTGCAACGCTCTTAGTCGAGCTACCGTGCAACTTGACCACACTCGAACAAGCTTGTAGATGTAGTTGGTTATGTAATGCAAATGTTAAAATGTATGCACTGTAGTAAGTGTTTAGACGTCATAAGCTAGCACTGTGTGAGGAACAAGGTGAAAAGTACGTTTCTATGACCTGATAATCTGCCGTTTTACTCATGATTTGTGTGAAATGAAATATAAGTCATTGTTGTTGGAACCTCTCTAGTGTTCGTATTACAAGGAAACTGCAGCGATACATACAGCGAGCCAAAAATCATTTTGCTCAAATGTTACAACCAGTGCTGCAATGTCACACTTGTGTGTGTATGTTTTGGTAGAAATATGACAGTGGTCAGCATTTTCAGTAGTACGCCACCAACAAGCATGACAGGCGTTTGCAGCTAACTTGTCTCTCCGGGTTGTTTGCAAACACTTAAGAGTAACATGTCTTCTTCTTCCACTAGATCAATACTGCTGAAGTACACATCACCTCCTCCCTTTATCATGTGATAATTGCTGAAGCTTCCAGTAGAATATCCTGCTAACTTTCTCCTCTCCCTTGCAATATGGAAATACAGTAGATGCACCTCAGATAGCCCTTATTATGGAAAAGCAGACAGGTAGCCACAAGGGTTTATGCATCAGAGAAGGTGGACCATGGGTCATTTACTGTATGTTATGCAGTGCCGTTAGAAATCTAGTACTTAAAAAAAAAAAAAAACACAAAAAATAATAATAATGATAATTATATATATATATATGCACACATATATATCCGGTCAAGCTTGGGCACATTATTTTGGATATTTTAGTTGGCATTTGGCTGGAAGAATTGGCTATCATTTAACCCAGCTTGGATTTGAGAGCCTAAAGGCAAAACATGCAATACAGACAGAACACACACACCACTTTTCACAGAATGCAGTATAATTTTCAATGGATAGTTCACCCTAAAATTGAAAATTGTCAACATTTACTCATCTTTATGTTGTTCCAAAACCATATGATTTTCTTTGTTCCTTGGAAAACAAAAGGAGATATTAGGCCAAATGTTCAGGCCGGTTGATACTTCTGTGTGAAGTCTACGTAGAGGCTTTGGCGAGGTGGCCTATGCGATGGTTGCTTTTCGTAGTTCTTAGCAGTTTGTCTGAGAAATTCTGCAAGTTCACAGCCAAACTGCTAGTGAATTGAGAGAAAATGTCTTTCATTTCTGATATAATTATACATGTCATACATAAACAAAAGCAATGTAATCTGCAGATTCAAACGTATTTATTCAAGTATAGGAATGAGACATATTAATTTTCCATATTGTCTGCCATGCAGTGAGAAAATTATTTAGGCATATACTGTATGCTTGCTCTTGAGTCCCTTAAATAATATAAATAAATATATTGGCATACTGGAATAAAAAAAAAAATAAAATAAAAAAAAACATTAAATGAAGCAATAACTACTCGCTTGACCAACACAAAATGGGTGTTGCAATATAACCTCTTAACAGGTGCTTTTTAATTAGCTGACAAATTATAAGTGTTCATAACTTATGAAATATTACTATTTACTGTACACCATACAGTCAAAACATCATACAGGTTGGAAAGGTCTTACAGTACAACAAATATGGTTTCTCTCACAAAACAATATATATATATATATATATATATATATATATATATATATATATATATATCATGTAAAAGCACAGAGTTTAAAGTTGTAAATAGTGTCTTTTTGTCTGTTGTTTGCTTGTAACTTCTTGAAACATAAGCAGATGTAAAAACAGCAGATGCTCCAGATTAAAACAAGCCCAAATACAATGTAATATGATGCACAGACCTTAAAATAATCTTGGAGGAAATAACTTCAGATAACTTTTTCATCCTGTGGGAGGGTCTCTGGTTACAAAACTGACCAATCACAGTTGTTGTGGTCTGCGTAGACGCAACACAAAGTACCAGGGACAGAGAGGGATTCATATTCAGCCCGTGATGTCATGTCCAAGTCAGCCCACACCCAAAAGGGGGGTTGGAGGTGAAGATGATAACAAAAAAACAAGATCACAGCAAAAATATGCAATATATGTAATTACTTGAAAATTATTTAAGCTCTCCATGTCATTATACCACATACGGCATTCACTGAGATTTTCACACTGTCATAAGACATCATTGTATGTGTTGTAAAAATAAGTGAATGTTAAAGGGATGTTTGATCATTTCCTCACCCTCATGCCATCCCAGATGTGTATGACTTTCTTTTGCAGAACATGAATGAAGATGTTTAGAAGAACTGTTGGTCCATTCAATGCAAGTAAATGAGAAGCATTGAGAAACAGATCAATAATTAAGTCATTTTTTACTATAAATCTCCACTTTCACTTTCATAAGCACTCTTCTCTCTTAAGGGTTCTTCTTCTATTTTTGGTGATTTACATAAGCATATCACCCCCTACTGGGCAGGGAGGAGAATTTATAGTAAAAAATAAATAAATAAATAAATAAACTTAAATATTGATATGTTTCTCACCCACACCTATCATATCGCTTCTGAAGACATAGATTAAACCACTGGAGATGTACGGATTACTTTTATGCTGCATTTATGTGATTTTTGTACCTTCTGAGTTCTGATCACCATTCACTTGCACTGAAAGGAACAACAGAACTGAGAAATTCTTCTAAAAAGCTTAATTTGTGTTCAGCAGAAGACAGAAAGTTATACACATCTGGGATGGCATGAGGGTGAATAAATATGGGAGAAATTTCATTTTAGTTTATTTTAAAGACTATCTAGGCACATAATAACACTATAGAACTGTAAATGTTTATAACTCTTTCAAGATGTACAGGCTCACACTTTAAATGGTCAGTGCTTTGTATTTTAGATAATTAAAATAGCAACAGATCCAGTGAAACAATTAAGGTTGAGTGACTGTTTTTACATTTTTACTTGCCATTCAAAAACGTGCCATTTTACAATGATAAGAGTGAAATAAAAGACTAAAACTAACACATTTGTACTTTTCTTTTACTTGGAATGTAAATGTTCAGGACAAAGGCAAAATGGTTACTGTCTCTTTAAGAGGGTTTTATCGCATTTACAACATTGAAGGCACTCTGTGCAGTTTGTTTTATTGAGTTTAATCTTTTGAGAGCTGTAAAGTCCCATTATTTTCATACCGTGTCGTGCTGTTGCATCTATATTCATTTACTTTAAGTATTCAGTTATTTTGTGACAAAAAATAATTTTGCTATTATCATCTGCACTGCTAGGGAAGAGGATTTCAGAGATTAATTGATTGAGATTGTGAGACTGCAGTCAGTATTAAACTTGTGATGATGTTGTACCTGAAGCACGTTCATCCATTCATCTATTAGTAGCCTATCTGTTCTCGATGGATCTTCCGTGATCCTTCCCGCGCCAATTGTCATGCGACATATGATGAAAGTTTGTCAATCAACATGCGGACCTAACCGGCCCAATTTTTGCCCAGCCCAGCGGGAATTCTCCCGATCTTCCCGATTGCCATTCTGGCCCTGCAAAATACACATTCTGGAGAGGTGTATATCAGGCTACGGCGTGAGTTCAATGCAGGAGTATAAATAGGCCTTAAAGGAATATTCTGGGTTCAATACAAGTTAAGCTCAATTGATGGCATTTGTGGCCTAAAATTGATTACCACAAAAATAAATTTGGGCTTTTCTTTAAAAAAAGCAAAAATCTAGATTCCAGTTAGGCACTTACCATGGAAGTAAATGGGGCCCATCCATAAATGTTTCAAAAGTATAGCCACAAGACATAAAACAAATATGTGTGTTAACACATAGCAGATGCTCCAGATTAAAACAAGCCCAAATACAATGTAATATGATGCACAGACCTTAAAATAATCTTGGAGGAAATGTCACACAACCTCAGATAACTTTTTCATCCTGGGGGAGGGTCTCTGGTTACAAAACTTTCCAATCACAGCTGCTGTGGTCTGGAGCAAGTCTAGTTTTATGACTTTGTTGTTATGATGATGTAATGTCAACAAACCCTAAAACCCTAAAACGATTGTAAAAATTACACTTAAACAACTTTACAGCTCAAATAATACATGAGTTTTAATAGAATAATTAATATAAGTGCTTTTATAAAATTATAAGCTTCGCATTTCTGCCTTTAAACCTTCTATAAATTGGCCACATTCACTTCCATGGTTCCACTGTAGCCTCGATTTTTGCTTCTTTTTTTTTTATAGAAAAGAAGGGGAGGGTCAAAATGATTTTTTGTGTTAATCAGCATTATTCCGCAAATGCTGTTAACTGAACCAGGAATATTCCTTTAACTTTCATAGCATCTTTATTTTTCCATATAATGAAAGGGAATGGTGACTGACAATGTATTCCCTATTCTTTTACCTAACATTTCCATTTGTGCTCTTTGGAAGAAAGCCATATGCGTTTGGAACAACATGGAGGTGACTAAATGATGGCAAAACTTTCATTTTTGCAAGAACTATTCCTTTAAATATTTATTTCCAGATTTCTGCTTTGTTTGGTTTTTAAGGTTCTTGCTGATGTCTGTATGCACCACATATAACCACTATCATTTGTTGTAGCGATTTGCAAACGTCTCAGAAATACAGCTCCACTAAATACATCCCGGTACATGCATGATACTGATAAGCAGCGGCGCAGTATCTGCCGCCACAGAACAGTATCTTCAAATATTCAGACACTGAAATTCTTGCTCATCTTATTTGCGTTTTTTGTGGTAGACTCATTTTGCAGCGAACTGCAGGTGTCTGGCCATGATACAGCTATGGGATACAGTGAGAGATAATGCTATTCTCATGAACGATTGCTGAGCATGTTGATTGAACTGTCAGATCAGGTTGGTATTCTAACAAGAAATCTGACAAGCGTGCTTTTCCACCTCATGTTTATTTCTGCCAATAGTCTGGGCGATTTCCTTCAAATGTCATTGGGCTCAAGTCACCAGAACGCCTATCATACCATTACCTTGTCCATTCACCTTGAAAAGGTGTATTGCAAATTATATGCAGAGATTTAATTCAGTTCAAAACAAAGTTTGTGGGGTTGTTGTTTGAATAAATAAATAAATAAATAAATAAATAAATAAACAAGTTTGGTTTTTGTGCAGTTTAACATCACCTTTTGTGTTTCATGGGGAAAAAAATAAATAAATTAATACAAGTTTGAAACAACATGAGGACCAGTAAATTATGACAGAGTTTATATATTTTGAGTGTACTATCCCTTTAATGTGGATTTCATAGCTCAGATCATTTGGTCTTGGAAGAAAAAATAACACATGGTTTCCATTTATCCTTTTTTACATTTAACATCAGTTACAATAAATAGCTTTTAATAATGTCTAAAAAAATTAGGTTCATGCAATTATGTATTTAGCCTTTACAAATAAGCTTTAAATTATTGCGATAGGTCTACTACCAGATTCACTTAAACATCAGTTAACCTATATAATTGTCAAACACTCATAACCTGCTCTTTAACCTCATGCAATTAAAGCAATCATTACATTCCCCTCCATTTTTTTCTGTAAAAAGATTTGAGCGGAGGGCCTGTGCATGTATCGTTTAACAGAGAAGCCAACGAGCAATCCTGTCACTAATTGTAATGATGCTAAGGCACTTAATGAGACTAGGGGAACAATACGAAAATATGAAACTGTAAAAATGCCCTTATGTTTAGAATATACCCTCAGAGAAAACGTGCGCCTTGACATTTAAAGCAAACAAATTCATATGGTAAGCTTGGACGCCCACAGATTAAGCAATGCTTGACAGCAGCTCTCCGTTACGGAATTGAATTACTTTACAACCCCAATGCAATGTAACAAATGCGAGGGCTAGACAAAGAGCGAGCTTGCGAAAGAGCAAGATGCTGGGCCCGTCCACTGTGCTGGAGCTGAGAGCTTTTATCGAAGTCGAAGCATGACGCACAAGGCATTCTGGGAATTAAACATGTCACAAGTCATTAACCTCGAGCTTAGCACGGGATGTGTGGAAGCTCATAAGCAGCGCAGAAAGCTATTGATTCACGACACACTTGACCCTGATGCTGCAATTGAGGTTAAGGCAAGGGGATGCCCACTGTGACACCCCTCTATGAAATTCACATCTCAAAACACAGAGCCCCCCAAACCCCCACCCCTCGCTCTGTCTTTGCCCTGATGTGAGGTCTATCGCTCTGGGTGACCTCTGTGTGAGAGCAGATATTGGCCAGGCCATGAGGAGGCTGAAAATGTCTCTCATTTGATCCGTAATAGGGGTTTGTGGCTTCCTTCTGCAATCTTTCAGTAGATTCCATTGCTTGGAGTAAAAAGGATCTAAATGTGGCTTAAAATTAGTATCAGTGCTGACACAAAAATCATAATCAAAATCATACACACTATGCAAAGAAGTTGATATGGATATTTTGGAGTGTTTAAGGAAAATGAACAAAATAGACCTTTATATAAAAGCAGAACCATTTGCTTACAAATTGCAAAAGTTTAAAAGCATATGGTATGCATAGTTACTTAAAGTGATAGTGTGATAATGAATCACTTGAAGTGATAAATAAAAATCTGTCATAATTTATTCACCCTCTTGTTGTTCCAAACCTGAATAAAGAATAAAGTAAAATAAAGAGAAGAATAGAATAGAATAGAATAGAATAGAATAGAAAAAATTGCATTAGAGTAAGGTAGAGTAGAAGAAAGTAAGGAAGAGTAAACAGAGTAGAGAAAAACAAACATCAATTTGAGTAGAGTAGAGTAGAGTAGAGTGGCATAGGGAAGGGAAGGGTAGAGTAGAGAAGAGTAGATTAGGTTAGGGTAGGGAGGGTACAACAGAATAACGTAGAGTAGAGCAAAGTACAGTAGAGTATTTAGGGATAAAGTATAGTATAATAAAGTAAAGAAGGGTAGAGTAGAGTAGAAAGGGTAGAGTAGAGCACAGTAGAGTAGAGTAGAATAGAGTAGGGCAGGGTAGAGTAGAGTAGGGAAGAGTAGAGGAGAGGAGATTAGAGTAGAGTACATTAAAAAACGAGTAGAGTAGAGCAAAGTACAGCAGAGATTTAAGGGATAAAGTAAAGTGCAGTATAATGGAGTAGAACTAAAGTAGAGCAGAATTGATATAGAATATATAATACAAATATATAGATGTAAAATAGAAAAGAGTAAATTATAGTAGAGTAGAATAAAGTAATAATAGAGTAAAGTAAAAGTAGAGTAGACAGCAACTCTAATGCTAAGAGTTTGCTAACAAGCTTTTTTCTTTACTTTTTTATTCCCCTTGAGGAAAGCACCAGGTCACTCCAGGGGGTTTTGATCATGGCGCTGTTTTATGGAAACTTTGCTGAAACAAATTCAACATGGTTGTGTTGTGATCAATAAAATATATTGTATATATAAAGTATATACTGTAGCTTCTCACTGCAATGGTTCCATCATTCCCATCTGACAAGGAAACGACAAGAGCATCAAAAGCGAAGACTCCAGTCTGAGAGCAATCCGTCACAGGGGAATTTCTCAATCGGAGTCTCCCCTGAGTGTGACCACAGTAAGAGACGCACAGCATCAATCAGGGAAAAGATTTCTCGGAGTCTCCACACAAAGAGGATGTCTGCAGAGGCCCTGGCTGACACTACGGTAAATAACATGGGAAAAAGAGTGATGTCACATCAAAAGCAATTTGATCACATGCTGCAAAAAATGAAAGGGGAGAGAAGTGTTGTCAGACTAAAAAGAGTGTGAGGAGCAGAGACAGTTCAAAAACACACATGAATGTAAGGATTAATTTGCTTGTGATAGAAATTCCACAGGAGTGTTGACATAAAAGCAACTGAGCTACAGGAGATGGGATTTCATTAAATAATAGAAATAACAGCCTGGTCTTGACTTTGTTATTCTTATTAAATCAAGGATGGCTTTACTACAACTTATTATAACTTGTATTATAACCTTTTTAGTGATACTTGCCTTACTATTGTTCATATAAGTAAGTATAGTTCCCATGTCAATATAGTTCCCATGTCCCAGGTTACAATGTACAAAATATACAATACAATGTATAATTTAGTAAGGACCCTGTTTAAATGTATTTCAAATCAAGCCAGCAAGACAGACAGACAGACAGTCAGACAGAAAGACAGATTAGCCAACAGACAGACAGACAGACAGATATAGATTAACTGAGAGTAACCAACAGACAGACAGACAGTCAGACAGAAAGACAGATTAGCCAACAGACAGACAGACAAACAGACCGACAGACAGTCAGACAGAAAGACAGATTAGCCAACAGACAGACAGATTAACTGACAGTCTAACTGATAGAGTAACCGACAGACAGACAGTCGACAGAAAGACAGATTAGTCAACAGACAGACAAACATACAGACAGACAGACAGACAGACAGACAGACAGACAGACAGACAGATACTGTATACAGATTAATTGACAGATTAATAGAGAGTAACCAACAGACAGACAGACAGTCAGACAGAAAGACAGATTATACAGATTAAAGACAGATTGGTTGTATTGTTCTTAATTTTTTTATCCAGTACACCTCCTTCTAATTTCGCTGTTGGGTTAACCACAGTCGATTATTTTTTCAAGGCTTGAAACTGAATGTTCTCTAAAATGAGAATATAATATTTTGTCCAGCTTCTGGCGACCCACCTGATATAAATGTTGTTTTAAACGAACTGCTAGGGTATGTTTTGTTTCACCCATATATAATTTCCCACACTTTGTACACTGTATAACATAAATTACATTGCAACTTTGCAATGTAAATGTTTATAAAATGGGACTCCCCAAGTAGGAATATTTGTTAAAAACAAAATTTTAAATGAAGATGCCAAGATAGAAATTTAGGTTTATAAGCAGAATGTTGTCTAAATCAAGCATGCACTAACATATCTTTACATTTCGATTTCTTCTAAATGCTGCTATCACCTTAAAGGGTCTCTGTAACATATCAGTGGAAAGGAGGAGGCGAGAACCAGCTTTAAAATATAAATAAAGGTTTAATGATAAACTGAACCAAAAAGACAAACACACACGTAGGTGTCAGACAACTGTCCCTTACTCGCTCTCTCGCTCTCTCTCTGTCGCACTGCCATCTCCAGTTGGCCTTATCTCTCTCAGGCTTAATCAGCCTAATTAGGGGCCGGGTGTGTGGAATCACGACCCAGCCCCCCCCCCCATCCTGCAACAGTCTCAGAACTTCATGTCTGTCCTGTGACTGCTGAAAATGGGTCTTCACAACAGTATTCAATTTTCCTAGCCATTGGTGAAAATAAACTAATCAATGGAATCAAAGATGTTCTCTTATTCATATCCTTTGGGACATTCATATCATTTTCTTCTACATTAAACTCCCTACAAACCTCCAGGTCTGAGGGCTTTAAAAAGTAGCAATGTTGCCTCTTCAACATCTTCTGGTTGGGAACAAATTCTATGAAATCGGATCAATTGAGATTTAATAATCCCCTTAAATGTATGTTTAGGGTAAAAATTATTTTTGTGCAAAAGTGCATATATGTCAGTTGACTTAAAAAACACCTTTGTACTCAAACCATTCCTTCTCCCAACCTCACCTTTAAAAAAGACTTGGCTGTCTAAAAATTCCAGTCTTACTTTTTGGAGGTTGTACTTGATAGTGATACTGGGATGATGTGTATTTAAAATTTCTACTAATGTATAAAACTCCCCCTCTGAATGAGTCCAAAGCCCAAAAATGTCATCCAAATATCTACGATAGATAGACGGATGGACGGACTGACAGACAGACAGGCAGATAGATAGATAGATAGATAGATAGATTAAATGACAGACAGACAGATAAATAGATAGATAGATAGATAGACAGACAGACAGACAGACAGACAGACAGACAGACAGACAGACGAGATGGACAGACAGATCGATTAAATGACAGACGGAAGGATAGATAGATATATATATTAAATGACAGACAGACAGACAGACAGATAGACAGACAGATTAATCTACAGACTAACTGACAGGCAGGCAGGCAGGCAGCCAGCCAGACAGACAGATAGACAGATAGACAGACTGATTGATTGATTGATTGATTGACTGACTGATTGATTGATTAAATTATGGCCAGAAGGACAGACAGATAGATAGGTTAAATGTCAGACAGACAGACAGACTGACAGATAGATAGATAGATCAAATGACGGACGGACAGGCAGACAGATTGATTGATTAAATGACGGATGGATGGACGGTCGGATAGATAGATATATATAATAAATGACAGACAGACAGACAGATAGACAGACAGACAGACAGACAGATCGATTAAATGACGGACGGACGGATAGATAGATAGATATATTAAATGACAGACAGACAAACAGACAGATAGACAGACAGATTAATTTACAGACTAATCGACAGGCAGGCAGGCAGGCAACCAGCCAGACAGACAGATAGACAGATAGACAGACTGACTGATTGATTGATTGACTGATTAATTGATTGATTAAATGATGGCCGGAAGGACAGACAGATAGATAGATTAAATGTCAGACAGACAGATTGATCGATTAAATGACGGATGGATGGACGGACGGATAGATAGATATATATAATAAATGACAGACAGACAGATAGACAGACAGTCAGACAGTCAGACAGTCAGTCAGTCAGGCAGTCAGATAGATAGATAGATAGATAGATAGATAGATAGATAGATAGATAGATAGTTTGTCTGGGCTACGGGCCGCTAAAAGATTGCTTCACTTATGTCTGACAGCCTGTTGCCACTTACAGATCAGGTCTGTCTCCTGCATATATTCTAATTACTACAGCCAGCATGAAAAGCTATTCTGCATACCCTGCAATCTCTCATTTACTGACAGCAGGTTGCAGTTAAATGTATTCTGGAGTGAGGAAATATGGGAGGCAAAACGAATATATGCAGTGCTACATGTTATTTAACAGTCTCTTATAATATTGAAGTGGTGAAGGGAATGTAATGCAATTCTGGTCGCCCTCTTATAAAACACATGTGGTCACTCATCACGGCACACAGGGGAGTGGATATACACACATTATTTTGCATAATGCATCCCAGCATGCCCTGTATTCTGAAAGAAGCACTTCTCTGAGAAAATAAGGAATTTAGGAATATGATATTCTCGATTTCCTTCAAAGCTCTGCACCACGTGTAGAATTTGCATTTATATACTGTACGTGGGCATGTTCCAAAACACAGAATAGTTAAGTCGAGCGAACGACTGGTACAGTGTGTCTGCTGTATTATAAGAGTTTGCAAAATAACAGCAGAATGGGGGATTTGTGATAAAGCCACATAAAACATCTGTGCTCTTAGTGTCAGAGAAATCCATTTACAGTAAACCATAAACAAATGATTTTCGGTAAGCTACAAGTTAATGTATACTCTGAGTTTCTCTTTAAATAGGCTACTCTCATTTATACACTAATTTCAAAGTAGTTATATTATAGTTGAGCTTAAAGTAGTTAGATACACTACAAGCTACTAAAGCAAATTGCTAACTACATTGAAGCTATTGAACATGGCAAACTCTTTTTAAAAATAAAAGTATCAGATGATTCTGTAATCAGAACGATATTTATCAGGCACAAAAATAATGAAGAGCTTCAAAGGTCTCTATTAGGGTAACAGCATTAAACTTGAACAGATGTAAAGTAAAAACAGTACAGTTAATAAAACAAGAAAATATCTTCATTTAGAACTGAATCAAAAACAGTGATGAACAGCAGGATTTATAGCAACTTATTACTGAGCTACAAATAAAGATGCTGCAGGGATGTATGCAGAGGAACTCAAGTGAATTGGAGAATAAATTATTTTAATTGGTTCATTTATATAAATTGTCATTTATATTATCGTATAAATATAAATTGAACTGGTTCATTTAAACCAAATCACTAAAATGAAAAGAAATGATAATAAAGCTGCATACATAATACAATGTGACAAAAAAAAACGGAAAAAAAAACCAAAAAACAGCAATGTATGTTCTGTTACGCTACAATGCTACTAGTTGATAAAAGTAGCTCGGTACTTGTTTTGAAAACAGCTGAACTACTGACACACTACTGTAAACTGTAATTAAGTTATTAGCATTGTTACTGTTAGTTAGTTACTCCTCCTTATTGACGACCATTATGCCTAGACAGTGATAAAATAGCTGATTTAAAAATAAAAAACACACACAAAAAAACATATTTTAATAAAACAAAAAAATAAAAATGGGAAAGAAGTAGTTTGGAAATAAAACAGCATTTAAACATTAGCCTGCATTTCATTCAATTAGCCTAATTCCTTCACAGTCCTCTGTCATCTCCTGGGCTTCTTCATCCATGCTCACACATGCTGTTAAAAAGTGGATTGCTTGATTTATTTGGACATGCTCTGTTTACCAAGACCGACAAAAAAGCAGATTACCTTAAATGACTTACCCTGTTTATCTCATTGCCTATGATAAATCGAACACCCTGCAATTTCTTTCTTTGAGCATGCCAAATGAATACACAGTTTCTGGGCAGTGATCAGAATGTTGATTAGCAGGTCAAAGAATAAAATGAATTTTAAGAGCAGACCATAAATACAAATTCATTTTAGGCAGTATTTCTGAGGTTTAAAAAAAATCATTATATCAATGGTAATGGTCAAATGTTGATTTCTGTTCTTTTTTACAGGATCTATTCTTCTGTGGTTCTGTGATCGTGATTCTTGTACGTTTGGCCTTTTGAGGAGGTCAAACGCATGGAATGACTACAAAATATGCTGTAGTCAGCCTATACTTCTGTATAAAAATCTTTTTTTTTTCTCTCTGCAACCGTGGGTCACAATTTCCTTTGATGGAAATGAAGAAATAATCTGCTTCATCTGCAAATAAAATTAATTAATACATAATTAAAGACATAATTCCCCAAAAAATGACAATTCTGTCATCAATTTGCTCACCCTCATGTCAGTCCAAACCATACGACTTACTTTCTTCCACATATTCAAACTTAGCACATCAACACCAATTTCAAGACCATCAATGACACAAAACATCAATGTCTCGCAACTTAAAGTGTTTAAATATGCAAATGAGCTGTGCTGGCAAAGAGAAATTATGTTAATAGTGAATAAAATTCAGTCTATTCCTCACACAAAGCTACTGCATGGCTTCAGAAGACATGGAATACAGTGCACAAGTCACTTTCATTGTATGAAATAGAGCAGCCTAAACATTCTTCAAATTTCCTTTTTAATTTAATAGAAAATTGGTTTGGAATTTGGAAAATAACAAAAATATTCATTTACAGGTGAACTATTCCTTTAAATACAGCATAATGTTTGGTTGATGCACTAAAGATGGTGTATGTAATTTCACCAAATATCTCCACATTTATCACACTGGTTTGGCTCTAGTTACTGAAATCATTAGTAAATTTTCAATTTTGTAATTATAAAATAAATGGCATACTACATAATAACATTTATAATTTCAGAATCAAAATCAGAAAGAGCTTCATTGCCAAGCATGTTTACACATACAAGGAATCTGTCTTGGTGACAGGAGCTTCCAGTGCACAAACAATACAACAACAAGACATAGATAATAATAATAAATAATAATAATAATACAAATAAAAAAATTGAATAAAATAAAAAGCAAATAGAAAATTGGTTTTTATATATATATATATATATATATATATATATATATATATATATATATATATATATGTGTGTGTGTGTGTGTGTGTGTGTGTGTGTGTGTGTGTGTGTGTGTACAAATACAAATCTGTTATATACAGTGCAAAGCAATGTAATGGCAGAAGAGGTTGGATCTGTTGGATAAATATAAATAGATTAAGCTGTATATTGCACATAATTATTGCTCAGTGAGGCAGTTTTATCTGTTCATGAGATGGATAGCCTGAGGGAAAAAACTGTTCTTGTACCTGATGATTCTGGTGCTCAGTGCTCTGTCGCGCCGGCCAGAAGGCAACAGTTCAAAAATTTTGTGGGCTGGGTGAGAGGGGTCCAGAGTGATTTTTACAGCCCTTTTCCTCACTCTGGAAGTGTATAGTTCTTGAAGGGAGGGCAGGGGGCCACCAATAATCCTCTCAGCTGTCCGAACTGTCCTTTGTAGTCTTCTGCTGTCCGATTTCGTTGCTGAACCAAACCAAACAGTTACTGAAGTGCAGAGGGCAGAATCAATGACTGCTGAGTAGAACTGTAGAGAAGAGTAGTGGGGAGAGCACACATCCCTGGGGGGCACCAGTGCTGATTGTACAGATGCTGGAAGTGAATTTCCCCAGTCTCACTAACTGCTGCCTATCTGTCAGAAAGATGGTGATCTAATGACAGATAGAGGTGGAAACAGAGAGTTGGTTTAATTTAGTCCAGAAAATAGCTGAGATGATGGTGTTGAAAGCCGAACTGAAGTCCACAAAAAGGTTGAGTAACAGAAGGGGGAAAATCAGCTGCCTGATTTTTGCTGTAAACTATTGTTTGTCATTGTTGAATGCTAAATAAGTCCTAGTATGAATGCACATATCCTCACAGAAACTGATATATGATGCCACAGTATCTGTGAGCTCGTTCAGATTGGTGTCAAAAACAGCTTCAAAAACACTCCAGTCAGTGCACTCAAAGCAGGCTTGTAGTTCCAGCTCTGCTTTATTGGTCCATCTTTTTCAGTCTTTACTACAGGTTTAGCTGATTTAAGTATCTGCCTGTAGGTTGGAAGAAGATGAACCAGACAGTGATCAGATAGTCCCAAAGCTGCTCTAGGGACAGAGCGATATGCACACTTTAATGTTGTGTAGCAGTGATCCAATATATTTCTTTATCTGGTGGGGCATGTAATGTGCTGTCTGTATTTTGGCAGTTCACGGGTGAGGTTGGCTTTATTAAAATCACTGAGAATAATAATAAGTGAGTCCGGGTATTGTTGTTCCATGGCTGTTGCAGAGCTGCACTCACACACACTTGTGGAGGAATATAAACACTCACCAGAATAAACGAGAAAAACTCCCATGGCGAGTAGAAAGGTTTACTGTTGATAAAGAGCGCTTCCAAATTAGGACAGCACATCTTCTTTAACATTGTTACATCTGTACACCAACTTTCATTGATGTAAAAGCATGTTCCACTGCTTCTCGTTTTCCCTGTTAATTCCGCAATGCGATCTGCTCTGAACAGCCGAAAGTCCGGCAGATGTAAAGCACTGTCTGGAATGGCTTCACTCAACCAGGTTTCTGTGAAGAACAAGGCAGCAAAGTTTGAAAAGTCCTTGTTTGTACGGGTGAGGAGATGTAGTTTCCAGGAACCCAGGAGATCAGCAGTTACAGAAATACTCAAACCAGCCCATCTGGCACCAGCAATCATGCCACGGTCCAAATCACCGAGATCAGATTTTTCCCCATTCTGATGGTTGATGTGAGCATTAACTGAAGCTCCTGATCCGTATCTGCGTGATTTTATACACTGCACTGCTGCCACACGATTGGCTGATTAGATAATCACAAGGATGATTGTTGGTGCCAGATGGGCTGGTTTGAGCATTTCTGTAACTGCTGATCTCCTGGGATTTTCACACACAACAGTCTCTAGAATTTACTCTGAATGGTGCCAAAAACAAAAAACATTCAGTGAGTGGCAGTTCTGAAGATGGAAATGCCTTGTTGATGAGAGAGGTCAACAGAGAATGGCCAGATGGTTCAAACTGACAAAGTCTACGGTAACTCAGATAACCGCTCTGTACAATTGTAGTGAGAAGATTATCATCTCAGAATGCTATTCCGAGATGCGGGTTGGTGCTGTTTTGGTGGCACGAGAGGGACCTACGCAATATTAGGCAGGTGGTTTTAATGTTGTGGCTGATCGGTGTATATATATATATATATATATATATATATATATATATATATATATATATATATATATATATATATATATATATATATATATATAAATACGCATATTTTTTATATACCAGAATAAGTCTGTCCATTATTAGAGAAAGAGTGGCAGTGTATAAACAAGCATGCTAACCTCTTCCACACATGAGTGCTGGAAAATAGATCTTCCCTCCTGCATGTCTCTTCTCATTAAGTACATGTCACTAAAGGTAAAGACGACAAACTAACTGGACAATGAAGAACTGCCAATATGTGCTAATTTGATCTCATCTTATTCTTACTTCGTTTTCTGTCCTCTTTCGCTTCAATTCAGTATCAAACTGTGATAGAACATCACAGTTTAGAACAACCATAAACTGAAGGCACCATTACGACTGCATCTATATTCAAAAGTTAGGCGTATTGTACTGTATACATGTATGCATTTATGCATTTGGCAAACAGTTTTATCCAAAGCAACTTACAGTGCACTTATTACAGGGACAATCCCCCTGGAGCAACCTGGAGTTAAGTGCCTTGCTCAAGGACACAATGGTGGTGGCTGTGGGGATTGAACCAGCAACCTTTTACCAGATTACCAGTTAAGTGCTTTAGCCCACTATGCCACCACTCCTGTATAGATTGCATGAATCCCATATTATTATGTTGCAAATATTATGCAAATGTGTCTGAGTGGTATAGCATTTCAGGTTGATTTTAGGAATTAAACACAGGTTCACTTGAATGTTTGTGCCATGCACAATTTGCTGTTTTCTTCATTGAATTACTGGTTACTGCGAGCATAAAATGTAAAAAAATAAATAAATAATGAAATTCAAGAGACATTTAGAAACCAAAAAGGTCAGGGCCTGGGTAGCTCAGCAAGTAAAGACACTGACTACCACACCTGGAGTTGCAAGTTTGAATCTAGGGTGTGCTGAGTGACTCCAGTCAGGCTTCCTAAGCAACCAGTTGGCCCGGTTTCTAGGGTGGGTAGAGTCACGTTGGGCTAACCTCCTCGTGGTCACAATAATGTGGTTCTCATTCTCGGTGGGGTGCATGGTGAGTTGTATGTGGATGCCACGGAGAATAGCGTGAGCCTCCACACGTGCTAGGTCTCCACAGTAACACACTCAACAAGCCACGTGATAAGATGCGCGGACTGACTGTCTCAGATGTGGAGGCAACAGAGATTCATCCTCCAGATTGAGGCGAGCCACCACGAGGACTTAAAGCGCATTGGGAATCGGGCATGCCAAAACTGAGGAAAAACAAAAAAGAAACCAAAATAGTCAATTATCCCATTCTGCCTACAGTATGTCATGTTAATAGAATGCACATTGTTCTGCCTCTGCAGTTAATTGTAATATTAATTAATTTTCAAGGTTTGAATTTAAGTTAATTTTTGTTTACTGATGTCCAGTGTAAAACCTGGGTCCTGAAACAAAACCAGTTGTAAAAGACATGCAAATAACTAATTACTGATTTTGTTAAGTGTTTAGCTGATGTTCCAGCTGGATGGATATCCTGAAGCATAAGTTTTTCCGCACTCTGTTGTGTCATATGCTATTGCACATAAGATTTGATTTAATCTAAGTAGTTTGACTAATATAGGGGTGTGTGGTGTTCTGCAAACCATTTGTGTATCTAATTACTTCTGAGACATCCGGCTGGACTCTCCTAAATCAACTCTATAACCAATGACATGTGCAGTTCCCCATTTAATTGGTTTTAATTATTAATGCAAATTAATTGCTAATCTATTGCTCCACCGAGCATGTTCTATCAATCTGTGCACGGATGCTTCAGGATAAGTGTTATCTCACACTGCAGTGAATGACAGCACTTTGTAATTTTCAAGGTATAATGAATTACAAGTCAGATTTCTTCAGTGTAAACTTTTCAATATCTGGCATAAAACTCTTAAGTTTTTTCAGAGTATGGAAAGAGCAATATGTACTCTGTTTCAAATCCTTCTTGTTGTCTCCTGCCTATATAGGCATCAGATTTCTCACGGAGGACCCTAACTAAAATGTAACCTCATAAGTGACTGATTTGGACAACGCTATGTGCATGGGCCTCGATTCACAGTTTATTCCAATAAAGTTTGTTGTTAGCTTGTAGCTAAGCTAACGATGTGATTCTAATAATTAGGTGGTACATGCAAATAGTGAGGGAAATATATATATATATATATATATTGTATTTTTTTTAATTTTTTTTTCTTGGGTTGGCGATTTAACGCATTAAGTTAGTGTGATTAATTATATATAATAAAATAACGTGTTAAAAAAAATGTAATCGCAATTTAATCATGTCCCTGGACAATAATAAGGAATATTCCTTCATTTGGAGCAATTCAAGCTTGAAGTACCACCTGTTTTCTCCAGGGAGAAGTCAGCAAAACTTCAGCTGTATAGGCAACGAGCAGCTGTACAGACAACAAACTACACTCTGGCTTGCTTGACACTAGCGACAGCATAAAATGAGGATACGTTCTTGTGTTCAAACTCAGCTTGATGGAGCAAAATTCCGAACGCAGAATTCAAGAACTCAAGACCTCAGAGCAATATCTTATATCTCAAGATCTCAAGTGTTTTTCTAAGTTTCAAATGACGTTTGCCTTGACCCAGCGAGCTAAAAATGGTATGTTTATGATGCAGACTCTCCAAAAGCGTTCGTCCGATGCAGGTGTACATTGACGCATACTTAGAAGAGCCCTGATAAAATAATCTGATCTCAGACAGACTGACAAATTCAGTGGCAAAATGGATTGTAAAATAATAGGCTTATGTTCACTATTATGGAACATAACAAGCCTTTGCTGATTTTCTGGTCTTAACTGGTCTTAGCTGGTCTTCCAGCCTTGTCAGGGTGGCCTGTTTGCTAGTTTTAGTGGGGTTTCTGGCATTTTTCAGCTGGTTAGGCTGGGAAAGAAGTTGGCTGACAAGTTAAACCAGCTAAAAACCAGCTTGGTCAGGCTGGGAGACCAGCTGGGCCAGCTTTGACCTGCAATCCAGGATGTTTTAAGTTTTTTTTTTTTTTTTTTTTACCAGGTTTCACAATAATCTGGAAATGGATTTCAGATATTAATAAACCGAATATTATTTAAAGAGACAGTACCTTAAAAGGCTTTCTTACAAGTTACAACCACATTATAGATATTTGAAATTAATGAAAACCAAATTGCTGATCCCAAAAATGTGCATGTTTTACTAATTGCAATTCAGTTGTTGACATCAAAGATGGCCATTTGCACTAGTAACAATGTAATTACTGATATCAAAATTATTTTTACTAGTAAGTAGTACATTGCCGATAGGTGAAATTGGAATTTCAACTAGTAAGAAAATAATTATACTGTATCTGTAATTACATCTTGAACAGGAGTGAATGATAGATAATTGTGAAATGCTACTAGTAAAACATACAGTTACATAAATCAGTAATTACTTTTTTTTTTTTACTAACCAACCCTCAACCTAACCCTAACCTAAACCTAACCTAACCTAACCTAACCTAACCATTAATATGTTATATAACATATAATGTTTTTACTAGTACAAGTGTATTTACTGATTTCAAGAACTATATTTCACAAGTATTTTCATTGCTGATGAAGAATAAGCATTTTAACAATTGAAAATGTAACTGTAGATACACTGATGAGCCAAAACGTTATGACCAACTGCCTAATATGCTATTGGTCCTCAGAGTGCTGCCAAAACAGCACCGACCCACCAAGGCATGGAATTTACAAGACCCCTGAAGGTGTCCTGTGGTATCTGGAACCAAGACATTAGCAGCAGATTCTTCAAGTCCTGTAAGTTGTGAGATGGAGTCTGCCATGGATCGGACTTTTTGGTCCAGCACATCCCACAAATGCTCAATCGGATTGAGATCTGGGGAATTTGGAGGCCATGTCAACACCTTGAACTCTTCATCACGTTCCTCAAACCATACCCGAACAATGTGTGCAGTGTGGCAGGGCGCATTATCCTGCTGAAAGAGGCCATCAGGGAAGACCATTGCCATGAAGGGGTGTACCTGGTCTGCAACTATGTTTTGTGTTGGTGGCCTGTGTCCAACTGATGTCCACATGAATGGCTGGATCCAGGGTTTCCCAGGAGAACATAGCCCAGAGCATCACACTCCCTCCACCGGCTTGTCACCTATCCACAGTTAATCCTGGTGCCATCACTTTCCCAGGTAAATGGCATACACATACACGGCCGTCCACTTGATGTAAAAAAACGGGACTCATCGGACCAGGCGACCTTCTTCCACTGCTCCAAGGTCCAGTTCCGACGCTCGTGCGCCCATTGTAGGCACTTCCGACGGTGGACAGGGGTCATCATGGGCACTCTGACTGGTCTGCGGCTACGCAGCCCCATACGCAGCAGGGTGCGATGCACTGTGTGTTGTGACACATTCCTCCTGTAACCATCATTACAATTTTCTGTGAAAAAAATAACTGTGCCACAGTACACCTTCTGTCAGTTCGGACCAGATGGGATAGCCTTCGTTGCCCTCGTGCATCGATGAGCCTTGGGCACCCAAAACCCTGTCACTGGTTTGTGGTTTGTCTCTCCTTGGACCACTGCCGGTAAGTACTCACCACTGCTGACCGGGAGCACCCCACACTCTGCTGTTTCAGAAATGCTCTGACCCAGTCATCTGGCCATAACAATTTGACCCTTGTCAAAGTTGCTCAGGTCTTTACTCTTGCCCATTTCTTCTGCATTCAACACATTGACTACGAGAACTGATTGTTCCCTTACCATCTAATCAACCCAGACCTTGACATATGGCCTTGTTAGGAGATGATCAACGTTATTCGCTTCACCTGTGAGTGGTCATAATGTTTTGGCTCATCAGTGTGCACATATATATACATATATATATATATACATACACACACACACACACACACACACACACACACTACCGGTCAAAGGTTTTGAAACAATTCTTTATTATAATTTGTTTTTCACATTTTAGAATAATAGTAAAGTCATCAAAACTATGGAATAACATAAATGAAACTATGGGAATTATATAACAAATCAAAATAAAATAAATCCAAAATAAATCAAAACTGTGTTATAATTTATCATCTTCAAGTAGTTTCCCTTTGCCTAGAATTTGCAGACATGTACTCTTGACATTTTCTCAACCAACTTCTTGAGGGATCACCCTGGGATGCTTTTTAAACAGTATTGAAGGAGTTCCCATCTATGTTGGGCACTTATTGGCTGCTTTTCTTTATTATTTGGTCCAAGTCATCAATTTCAAAAACTTAAATTTTAGTTTTATAATGAAATAAATTAATATGGTGGCACAATTATATTTTTGTCTACAAAACAAATTTCAAACATTTAAGCATACGCCTTCAGATCAAAAGATTTTTAAGATCATGAGAAGCATATCAGTCAAGTGTTTCAAATGTTTTGACCGGTAGTGTGTATATAATTCATACCCTGCACATGATTAAATGTCAAAAGGGCTTGCGATAAGCTACCTTATGATTTAGCCAAATCAAGATATTATAAAAGGCAGCATAATTGTCTTGCCTATAGGTTTTGTAGCAAAGCCATGGTGTTTTGCAATATATTCCCAAAAAAAAAAAAAAAATGGATGATTGGCTGGTCTTAGCTGGTTTAAGATGGTCATCCTGCCTGACTAAACTGATGCTCAGCTATGTTAGCCAGTGTCCCAGACTGAGTTCCTTAACCCCTTTTAAAACCAGCTAACTGACCATGGTTGTGTTTCCCAAAAGCATTGTAAGTTTAAGCTGATCGTAAAGACCACTGGCATTAATGGTTTCTACGATCTGCTTAGGCTTACAATGCTTTTGGGAAATGCAGCCCAGACTGGGTCACCAGATAAGATCAGCCTACCAGTTTAGGCTGGTTTTAGCTGGTCTTTTCAGCAGGGTAGTTTAGGCATCATGATGAGTTCGTTTTTGCTTGTGTTAACCATGGATTCACAGCAGTCAGTGTGTGTAATGAGGGTAAACATTAAGCTCCACCTGTGTGAGAGAAAACAACACTCTCTGTCAGGTCATCTAATTGAGTGATTGTCTCAACAGTCTTCATGTTTGTCTGACTCTTCCCTCCATGCTGCTAAACAGAAACACATTCATCATTATACCATCTCTAACCTTGTTTGAAGTGATATTTACAGGGCTCGCATCCACCTTTCAATTATTGTGCATCTGAAAATATACGCTGTTTGTACTGTAAACGGGTCGTATTTGTCATAGGCGTGTATGTGCATATGGAGACATCATAAATGAAAGGAAAATGTGACAGATATGTAAATCGGACGCATTTGCTGTCTCTCTGCTTCAGCTGTGCTCATTTACACTGATGTCTTTGCTTTCTGACTGAATATTTGTGATGACACTAAACTGTTTACATATGCTGACTGCCTGCATGGCTGTTGTCTGCAAATTTAGTTGTGTTTAACACAGTGGCATTGATGATAATTATTGAACAACATGAATAGTTGCCTTTCGATTTACAAATATTGTCAAAGTAATGCAGCTTAATATTAGGTCTGTGTCACAAAACTTCACACAGGGAGGGAAGGAGGGCACAGGGAACTGGGTTTCTTCAGGCTCAGGTAAGGATTTTTAATTGTCAACACTTCTGAGCTTACAGCTTCACAATAACTCATTAGCTTCACAATAGCTCTTTAGCTTCACATTAACACATTAACACATCAACTACACAGCAGGACTCTAGATCTCTGGCTCTCTCTCCCCTTCTTGTGGGTGGCGTGGTCCTTTTATACTGCTCTCCCCAAGCTCACCGCAACTAGAAACAGGTGTTAATCATAATCTGGCTCAGATGTATACACCCTTACCGCTTTCTCTCTCTCCGGGTGGATGGTCGACCATGCCCCCGCTCCCACAGTCTGTATTTGACTTTATTTTCAAACAGTAATTCTATTTAGGAATATATTTATTAAGCAAAGATATCTATAAAGGTGTTCTAAATATAATTAGGTTGTTAATAACAGTATTTCAAATCTGTGTTTATTTCATAGCATGTTGTCTTGTTTTTTTTAAAGGTTTATACTTAGTTGCCTATATATATATAATATTTAAGCAATATCACACGAGCAAGAGTGCGATATGGCCCTACATCAGCGCTGTTGTGATTCGAGCGCAGGCCGAGTGCTGTAGGTAATCACAGCAGTGCTAATTCAGGGCCATATAGCACGATTGCGGGTGTGATATTGCTTATATACAACAGTTCAATGAACAAGTAAATTGTAAAAAATTAGGTCATAAACACACATTTGTGCATGGAACTACTTTCTTACGTGACAGATCAGAATCTGACGTTGCTGGTTCAAACCAAATGATGCATCCAAGCCTCCGATAGTAATTTAAAAATGTCACTTCAGAAATAGTGTCACAGCTTGTGCTGTTTCTAACAAGTTATTGGATAAACAAGGATGTATGTGTGTGTGTGTGTGTGTGTGTGAGAGAGAGAGAGAGAGAGATGGAGCCTGGGCGATCACGTGTTGCCACTCCCAAGCAGAGATGCTGTCAACTTTCTGAAGATATGCATTCTCAGTGGAAAAGTAGCCATCCAAGTGGGGGTATTTCTCCCTATTTTACGATAGCCGGTGCACAAAAGTCATTCACTATAGAAACCGCAATGTCCTCCGCCATTTTAAACAGCATGTCCTCTCCAATGTGGAAACTCCAGTAAGAGGTAAGCACCTTGAGTTGCGTAATTAATCAGTCTGTTGTGTCTCTCAGCTGTGATGAGCCTTAATGCTGAAGTTGTTCGTTTAAAGCTGTTTAAAGCTATTTCCTAGCTTTAGTAGTGTAGTAGTAATACAAGCAATCTGTTGTACGTAAGCACTGACTGACAGGGATTCACGTCACGTCACCTATCTGGCTCATATTACACACAAAAATGATCTTTTGCCACCACCTGCTGGCTAACATATGTAATGTCCAAAAAAATACATGTACAGAGACACACAGACAGTAACACATATGCACTGCCCTTACACTTTAATTTAGCACGAACACAAGCGGAGTGATACACACAGTGAAGCATTGGAGTGCTGATGGTGTGAGACCATCAGTGCTCATGGAACATCTCTTGTCCAATGAGATTCGAGGGCCGGAACTAACTGTTGTACGTATATACAGGGTTGGGGAGTAACGGAATACATGTAACGGGATTACATATTTAAAATACAAAATATAAGTAACTGTATTCCACTACAGTTACAATTTAAATCATTGGTATTTAGAATACAGTTACATCCAAAAAGTATTTAGATTACTGAAGAGATTACTTTGCATTTTATTGTCATTTGTTTCATTTAATATTTAGTCCTTTCAGATGGAAAAATGTATACATATAAATTATGCGATCAAAAGTGCATTTGAACAGCGGTGAAACATTTTCTTATGATGTGTTACATTCATACAAGCAGACAGAGAAGTACGTTTGAAGTAAATTTGGAGCAGAAGAAATAGAAATAAACCTTGTGTAAACTGTCATCTTTACGCTAAGCTAAAATGCTATTTCTAACCATTTTACATGCACAAGTTACCAGGCACGATCATATTTTTTTATCAAGAAAATTCACGTTGGATCATAATACATTTTTTTCTAGTAAGACAAAAATCGTATTCTTGATAATTTTTGAATTGTTTTCCTGAAATATATCTAAAAATCCTTAAAACAAGATCAATTTGATTGATCTTGTTTTAGAAACAACACGGCATAAGATATTTCGGTTTTTCAGAGAATGTGTTTTTAACATGTGTATTTTGTCTTACTGTACTGGCAGAGCTTTTATAGTCAAAACAAGTGAAAAAATCTACCAGTGCTGAAGAAGTAATCCAAAGTATTTAGAATTGTAACGATGCTGGCAATGATGAAGACGAAGACGATGCAGTGAAGAACCCAAGTGCAAATGTATTTATAAACGTGAAATCCAATAAACCCTAACTATAAACATGAAAGAAACATAAAACATGAACTTGACTAGACTTGACGTAAACTTGGCTTGACATTAACATGGCCTAATAAAATGTGACAACGTTACCAATCAAAATACCTATCAAAGGACAATGGAAAACATGAGGGTTTAAATACATGGACATGGGAGAACACATGACAAAGATAACCAACAATACAGACAGAACTGATAACAAGATAATCAACCAATAAACCAATGAAAACAAGACACATAAACATGGAGGGATACAGGAATCACATGACTAGGAACACATGACATGAAACAGGAAATAAACTTTCAAAATAAAAGACATGAAATACATGAACACACACATTAAACATTACAAGAATACGTTATTGACCTTGAGTAATCTAACGGAATACGTTACAAATTACATTTTACAGCATGTATTCTGTAATCTGTAGTGGAATACATTTCAAAAGTAACCCTCCCAACCCTGTATATATAGCCTCTTTTATAATTAGCTACATCAACAAAAAGAGTGTAAAAAATGCTTCTAATTGGGTCAGTCAGACATAACGTACTTGAGAAACCTTATTAGAAAGTTTTAAGAAAATGTATTGCTTGTGTACAGTCATACACAACCAAACTAAGCTATAGAATCCTATAGTCTTTATCACATTGCATAAAAGTGTGCATGCCCATTAGAAAGAAACATTCAAAAAGAGATCTTCTTAATATCTCAATTGTTTCTCCTAGACAGCAATGAAATTAATTGGAAAGCAAATTGAGATTTTTGCTTATCAGATGTCTTTTGTTTATCAGATAAATTTCAACGTCTCAGCAGCAATAAAAGTCGAGATTTTAAATGATCTGAGCTATGCTATCAGCAATGATTTTACAGCTCTATACTCTTGATGACAACAATTGTCTTATTTGCTTCTATTATTATTATTATTTAATTTTTATCAAAGGAATTTTAGGAGAAACGTTTGATAAAAGTAACTGAGAACTGAGCTATAATACAGCCCCTCTGAGCAATAAAATCTGGGTGACATGCTGTTAAAAAGCAGAATTCTGAAAAAATAAAAAAATCTGCTATTATTAGATACCATTTAATGATAAAGCCATGAAAAACATTATGTACGTTACAATATTTAATGAATCTGCCTTTCAATGCTTCTAAAATGGCAAGACACTCACTTGAAATTTGCTTACATTGTCAGAGCTTTAAGGAGAAATTAGTTTATTCATCATTGCACTGATAATAAATCACATGGAACATACGGATCTGAGGAACAATTAATGCATAGTAACTGTCTCTTCACCCTTTTAATTATACAGATTGTGTGAAGGCCTTGAGATTGTATCGTCAGTAAGATAGAACTTTCTCAATGTAGACGTCGTGTGTCTCTCCTTCAACAGAAAGCGTATATTGTTCACGTAACCACTGTGATATTTTTAGCTCTTACACAATTTCACTTTCAATACTTTCAACATTAAAGGCTTAAATATTATATCCAGTATACACTGTACACTGTGTACTTGCAATAGACCAACCTGTCCTAATAGTCTGAACCAAGCATAAAAATGTGTCTTTGTTTTTTGTTTTCAATTTCCATTGTGATTCCATCTTATTCGTGACTTGGGTGTTTGCTGTCTTCATAATTCTATGTACCGTGAATTGGTGACAGCAGCGTTTATATGGACTTCCTTCTTTCCTTTCTTCCGTTCTTTCTTTCAGCCTTCTTTTAAAGGGGTCATGACATGAGGAATCAAATTTTCCTTGATCTTTTGACATATAAGAGTTCATTGTACTATAAAAATATACTGTACATTTCAGAACTGAAAATATCCTCATCAATAGAAAAAGAGCATTCAATTAAACCAAGCTTCAAAAACACCTCGTTTGGAATTTGTGGAACTTGTGACTTCACAAGGAGCAAATACATCTGCATATGACTGCATATTACTTGCTTCTTCAGCAAGTAATCAACACCTATTTTTTGTCACTGCCCCACCCTCTGGTGCTCAGTTACACAGGTGAAGAGGAGAGAGGGCCTGTCTTGGGAGATTCATCCACACTTTTAAGAGGACTTATACAGAACACCTTCATGTGCCTATTTGGATTTAAATGTTTTTCTACATAAACATGCACTAGACGAACGTCTTTGACCATTATCATGCATCTCGTGCTGCTTTTAAAAGACGCAATTTCAAGTTATAACTCTAAAAAGGAGATCTGTTTCTTGCTGTTTTGAAGGCATCCTGTACCCTTTTTGCAACAGTCTGCGCTATTTTTAATTGATGGTCTTTTGTAAACATGCACTACTGAAGATGGACGTCTTTGATCGTTTTGATGCGCTTCCGGCGATATGAGCCCGTTTTAAGAGTGGTAACTTCTCATTTTGCTGCTGCCACTGACTGGGAGAAACACATGCCATTCTGTGTGAAACAAACAGGGAAAATGAGAGATGAGAAGACAAGCATCTCTGCTTTGGCCTGCTGAAGCCGGTTGAAGCACCCAACGTCACCATGGATTGTATTACGTTTGCGTATACAGAACATTTCAGCGTGAATTGTTTGTGGTTTCAGCTCATTTCAGCATGGATTGCTTGTGAAACAGTCACAATATTATTCAAGCTTTGCAAAGGAACTGTTATTGAAAGATGGAGCAGTTATAACCCTATTGGACCACAAAACTGTAAGTTAACAATTTAATTCATGAATATTTCATATGTCATGACTGTTTGATAGTTTATGATGCTGTGTGAACAGTTTAATACTGTACATTCAGATGAAATGTGTTAGATGTGCATTATATGTTAATCCTGAAATTTAGTTTTATAAAGGTTATAGTCTTGTGGAGTTTGTTTATTTTCTTCAGACTGCATTTCAAATATGGCTATATTTGAGGGGCTGCATGATGTTGGCCAATCAGAACAGTGGGCATTTACATTGGAGTCTTAAAGGGCCAGAGAGCTTGAAACTGAGCATTTCAGACAGAGGGCCAGAGACAGGGTGGAAAATGATTATATATTACTAATTTATGACTGTTTTGGTGCAGTAAAACTACTAACATTATACTGTACGTGGACCTCAGGGAAGATACTATAATTATATAAAAAAAAGAGTAAGTCATGACACCGTTAAGTGCTATGTGAAAGACTTTTATATTCATATTCATATTTCTACTGCATTACATCTAGGTGGCGCCTATTTGAGAATGTTGGTTTAGGCCTTTATTTTGTTATTTTATGTAACAAAAATGCAAAAGTGATGGTGTTCTATGAAAAGTTAAGATTCGAACCTTTCAAATGATATATGCTTGATTTACTGTATGTATCCGAGGACTTGAACGTTTTAAGCGTAAACTTATTTTGTGATATAATTTAAGGGGTTACAAGACAATGTCAATTTTGTCGCTTAGTTTCAATAAAGGTTTTTTTTTTTTTTTTAGTTCTGAAAATTGCAGTATGTTTTCATAGTACCCTACCTTAAAATATCAAGGACATTTTGATTACTAATAATATGACTTCTTTAAATAAACAAGCAAATACACCCATTCAGAAGGAATTGTACTTTCTGTATTTTCATATGAGACACTTTTTGTTTCTGTTGTCCAGGAGAAACTCAAGTCTCTAAGGAAATAAATATCTTATTTGAGGTTTCAATCTGCGCAAGATTAAAATAAGATAAAACTGGTCCTTAGAAAACTGCTAATTCTCGTTCTGTAATTTCTGGCCTCACTACGTGCCAAACTGACTTACCATTTAATATGTTTCAAACATCTCAAAATTGGCTGTTTTCCTGAATCTTTAGTTTGTGAGTGTATGAAATTCATGGCATGTTACCAGTGTTCTAAAAGCTGAAAATTTGCCATCTATGCAAGTGTCTTCTTAAGTGTCCCTTAAGCATGTTCTCCACTTTATCTCACCACAGAGAAGAGAGAGAATGAGAGAGAGAGAGAATGAGAGAGAGAGAGAGAGAGAGAGAGAGAGAGAGAGAGAGAGAGAGAGAGAGAGAGAGAGAAACAATATAAAGCTGGAAGAGAATTGCTTTCATCATTTCAGAATGAGTTTAGAAAAACAAAAAACCTATCCAGTTAATTGCAAATCCACACAATAATCAAAATGCATTCATAAACAAATTAATAGAGGAAAGCTCAAAGGTTGTTCTTATAGCTCAAGAGACTTGAAGACTTGGACATGGAGTTCTCAATTAAATTAAATTTAAAGCTAGGGTGTGTAATCCAGAGAGGCTAGCAGTTAGCAAGCTAGCTTTGAAATCATAGAGCCCGCCCTCGCTTCAGAGGTGTCTCCAAAGCTACACCTCCTCTATCACTACATACTACAAACTACATGAGCTAAATACTTCATTACATTAACAAAATATATCAAAAACAAATCAACCATGTAATTACCTGTCCAAAAGAAAAACAGCAACCATGGGTATGCTTTGAACATATATAACACATTATCACTAAGAAATATCTATATTTGGATTTTGTCTGATAGACACACTAAAGGCTAATGAAGAACTTCTAAAGAGAAAGCTGACAGACGACCGGCTTGCTATAGAGGGATACAATATTCTGATTAGTAATGACAGAGGTGACTGAATGTGTATAAATGATTAAATCAATTTACAAGTGGGGCAAAATTACATTCCCTCCCAGCAACATCACATATAGTCAATCAATTAAATGTGGAGAGAACTTTAGGCAATAGCTGATGCCGAGGTAACCCCGTTTGCCTGGATAACAGAAAACAGTTCGGACATCTCTGTCGTGTTTGAAAATGTAAAGCTAGACACTAATTGTGAATGGCTGTTCCAAAATTCTTTAAGGAATAGTTCACCAGAAAAAATAAAAAATTATGTCATTATTTACTCACCATTATGTCACTCCAAACCCGTTTGACCTTCTTTTGTCCATGGAACACAAAAATATTCACAAAAACTTATTTTTGCCATATAATGAAGCAGAATAATGACCTTGGGGCTGTCAAGTTTTAAAAAGAACAAACCAAAACCATAAAACCACAGTAAAAGTAGTCGATACGACTCACACTATATCACAAGTCTTCTGAAGTCATACGACCACTTTCTTTGATAAACAGACATTGCAAAAAATTTAATAATCAAATATGGTGACACGTAAATAACATCAAACCTCATTGGTTCCTGCGCATCTTGTAACCAAATATGAAGACGTCATAACACAAGAACCAATGAGGTTTGAGGTTTGATGTTAGTCTGGAATCACTATTCACTTTCCTTAGAGTCCATTTCAAGGACTGTTCGTTGGTGTTGTCAAGTGGCGTAATTGTTCCATAAACATTTCCTGCTTGTCAAAACTATTTAGCAGAGACGGGTCACTTCTATTAAAATGAATGGGAGAAATTTGAATGCCCAACGGCAGCCAAAGGTCAACGGATGTAGAAAGGAAGTCCCAACTTACAGGTAAAATAGCCAATGACCTTTTAGATACAGAAATAGCCTGTCAATCATGCATGCACATTAGCTATACAAGACGGTAAAAATTTATTTTTTAGCGTAATCTGAGTTAAAAACGCGCAATTTCTTATACCAGTTGTGACAGAACGACACGCCCCTCCCGTGGATTATCGTCGCCTGCGGTGTCTTTTCCCCATTTGGCAGCCCATGATGGGGCTCACCTGAACCCAATGAAGAGCCTAATCACCGCTTCCTTTAAACACCGAGCATGTCTCTCCTCAGGAGTCTTTTCAGGTCCACGAACAGAACGGTAAGGCTCCGGTGCGAGTTCGACGTGTTGCCGGACCCGCACACCGGAACGAGTTCGATGCGACGCTGGGGATTAGAGCATGCGTCACTGCTGATGGACCAGGACGCCAGGCCGCTATTCCCCTCAAGTGCCGAGGCCCAGGGAAGCCAGGGCACTCGAGTGAAGCCGCAGCCCCACGTGCCTTGGACCAGGGGCGTTTCTAGGACTTGAGGAGGTTCGGGGCTTAGCGGGAGCGGGGGGTAGCAATATTATTGCGTAGCCTACATTTAAAATTACATTTGGGGCTACAGTCAAAACATTTGGGGCTGAAGCCCCGGAAAAATGACCTGGCGACGCCAATGCCTCGGACCAAGGAAGGGAGTGTGTCATGGCCGCCGGAACCCCACCCACTATCAACTAGACCTTCCCCTGTCTTCACTACTCTTCCTTCACATAGCCCTTTTCCCGCGGAGGCCCCAGATTCCCCTTTGTTTTGGACATTTTAAATAAATGCCTCTCTGAGGCCTGATGCAACACCCACTGTGTCTGTCTCTTGCTCACCCAGCCACACAGTGTTGTCAGATTTTACTGCTTATTTGAAATATGTTCTTTTATCGTAATCTTGACCAACTGTTTTAAAATTTCGGTCTTTCCCCATTCAGGAGCTGCACTTTCATGACACTTGTTTACATAGAAAAATAGCTGACCAAACTGCCCAAAAGCGTTCAAAAAATGGCCGCCGAGTGGACTGACTTACCGTGAAAAAGAGACTTTGTTGAAAGGATCTGGAAATACATTTGGACTGTTCTAATTCCTTTGTTTTTGTTTACATTCTTGAAATGGTGCTAAGAAAGACCACTGCAACTCCTACCATTAGATACCATTTGTATTGCTCTTAAAGGAACAGCACACCCAAAAAAGAAAATTCTCTCATCATGTACTCACACATTTGCCGTCCCAGATGTGTATGACTTTCTTTCTTCAGCAGAACACAAACAAAATATTTTTATAAAAAATCTCAGCTCTGTTGGTTCATACAATGCAAGTGAATGGGTGCCAAAATTTTGAAGCTCCAAAACTCACATAAGTCAGCAAAAAATTAATCCATAAGATTCCAGTGGTTAAATCTATGTCTTCAGAAGCGATATGATAGTGAGAAAAAGATCAAGACCTTTTTTACTATAAATTCTCCTCCCTGCACAGTCAATCTCCACTTTCACATTCTTCTTTATCTTCTGTTTTTGGTGATTCACATTCTTCATGCATATCGCCCCCTACTGAGCAGGAAGAATAATTCCTAGCAAAAAAAACAACAACAAAAAAAAAACCAAAAAAAAAAAAACCAATGATTTAAATATTGATCTGTTTCTCACCCACACTTATCATATCACTTCAGAAGATATGTAGATTAAAACACTGTAGTTGAATGGATTACTTTTATGATGCCTTTATGTGCTTTTTGTAGCTTCAAAATTCCGGAATGTAACAGGGTTGCTAGAAGTGTTTGTGTTGATGTACTTGCATAGTTTATTGCCAAATTATGCCACATAACTCAAAATGAACAACAAACATGACGACACTAGTCCAAACAATGCAGTAAACTGTAACGATGGGGTGGTAATTTGCATGATTCATTCATTTCGTTTGGGGGTTGTAAACAGCAATGAGCATCAAAAGATAAAAATGGCACAATGTCAAAAAGGTTGCCGACCCCTGTACTAGAGGAATAAAAAGAAAGCATGCAGAAAATTGTTCTTATGAAGTATGGATCTAGACAGATAGGCCCTTCTCTGACATGAAAGACATCAGATGAAGTGGAGGCCATGTAATAAAGCCGAGATTGTTACCTTTGATCCGGCAGCAAGCAAACAGCCTGCAGGAACAAGGCCACTTTTCTTATTGCTATTATAATTTTATTGTATTTTTTTAATTTGTTTAGACAATTGATTATCGGGTTTTACTACACAATCTCAAGGGAAGTTCACTTAGAATGGCACCCATCGATTAGACTACTTCATGACTTATGAAAGCAAATGGTAAAAAAAAAATAAAATAAAATAAAAAAATAAAAAAAAAACCTTGACACTAAATGGTTGCCATCAGACTTCGTCCTTAAAAGAATCGTTAAAAAAATAGTCAAAAATAAAAACTGTGTCATCATTTACTCACCCTCATGTTGAGCTAAGCCTATGACTTTATTTCATGGAACTCAAAAGCAGAAATTTTGAAGAATACTAATGCTGCCCGTTTCCATACAACAAAAGCAAACAGTGAGCAGGACCTGTCAAGCTCCAAAAATTATGAAATAAAGCACAATCAAAGTTTCATAGAAGTAGTCCAAACAACTTCTGTGGTATGCGAGTCATTGAAAAATACGTTTGTCAGAGGTGATAATGAGACATGTAAAAAAAAAAAAAAAAAAACGTACTTAAGTTCCGGCACAGTGCCCCCGTGTCAATAGGCCTGGCCCCCCCAGTGACCCCCCCTTAAATTGGAGTGGTAAAGTGGTACTCATTTTCCATTCCACTGAGAGTTCAGTGACCCCACATCATAGTAAATACAAATTATATTTAAACAAAACATCAATGCATTATGACTGCATAATAATTTTTTGCGGGGTAAAGTTTAATTTAAGTTCAATATTTATTAAATATTAGCTTATGTCTGAAAAGTCCACACACTGTGCTAAAACGTCACTGGTGTCCAAGTGTTCAATGCAACTGCCTTGCATGTTCTATTTTAAACACTGTTATAAAAATAAATAAAAAAATAAAATGTTACACATTCTAAAGATTGTTAATTGTATGTATAACTTACACTTTAATTGAATTAATTAATGAATGAATACTTGGACATCTCCGACGTTTTAATTCTGGGGGTGGAATTTCCAGACATCCCATACAAGCCCTAGTTAATGAAAGCACATAGGAGTATTTTTAGGCATAATTCTCCAGCTACTACAAGTGTTGTTTGTTTGAGATCAATGTGTTATGCCTGTATGATAGTCAAGTATTCTTTAACCTAAGTGTGCTAATGATAGCGTTGTTAAATTTTCAGCGTAGAGAGCGCGGGTAGGAGAAACCGAATGTCAAATGAATAATGAGCCAACAACTTCTGGAGATAAGGTAGAAGTTTCCATGTTAGTTTCACATCTTTGGACCTGCCAGCTCCAGTTCTACTTAATGTGGATTATACGTGCTAGTGTAAATGTTAGTATAATTTAATTTACTTTATATCCTTATCATCACAAACCCCGACCTGGATCTGATTTTCTGCCTTACTGAATGCACATGGGCCCAATTTGTTATTTGTATACATCTGTTGTGTTTTTATTTCTGGAACAACAAACAGTACACAATATTTTATTTTTTTTTTTTTTTTTTTTTTTTTTTTTTGTCCTCCGTCTTTAATTTTGTGTTTTGCACTGTACAATGCAGAAACAAGACAAATGTAGTGCAACAAGTTTGGCAAAACAAACGAGCGACTATGTTGAAACAGCACACTGGAACAGATGTAAAGAAACAGGTATGAAGAAACAGCAGCTAGCTTTATACAGGGCCACACCGCACCTGCAATGACAAATGTATTATGAAAACACTTAAAAACATACAATTGGAATTTTTATAAACCAACACACTAAAGCCCAAATAAATGCCTTACCTTCGGTGAGAATGGTTCTTATACACTAAGCTCCCCAAATCAACATATACACAGATTAATATTGATACTGTTGGGTACAGGCGCAAGAATAAAAAACAAACGCACAAGTCACTGGGAGAGAAACAGAGCTGCACAGTTGATCCTGCTTCTCTTGCAAATAAAATGCAAGAGAAGCACTAAATAGTTTACAGGTAGATAACAAACACAACGTCCTCTTTATTAACACCATTTATCAATGAAATACTTAATGAGCACCAATCTCAAGTGAGAGGCACACGTGTGCTCAATAACAGAGAACTGAGTTTAATATTAGCAACTGCATTCTCTTATAAGAAGCGCACACCAAGCACTCTCACTAAGGAATGTGCATGGACACTGACAGACATAATAATGATTAAAAAACATATTAAAGCCATCCTATTGGACACTTATAATTACGATGCATGCAACCTTTTTAAACTCATAGTAATTGAGATAGATACATGCATAACAATTCACTTGTTACACTGGACCATTTAAAATGAACTAATGAATTTAAAAATATGCTTAAAAATTCTTAAAAGTATATTAAAGGAAATGGTGACCATTTACAATGATATTGTATTACTGCTTATTTTTTAAGAAATAATAATAAAATATTACTCCAAAATACTTATGCCAATATTTTTTTTTCTCAAGAATTTCAGCTTTTAATGAGACTTTTATTGATTTATTTATTCATTTATGTATTTATATTGTCCTTGGATAGTTAGACCAAAAAAAATAAATAAATAAAAAAATAAAAATCGAAATAACTTTTAACATTTTTATCATAGAGGTGTATTCAAGTAATTATTTATTTATTTTTTTTCTGTGAAAAATCTACACATACATACAAAAAAGGGGCATCACATCATTAGTCAATTTTCCAAGTCCTCTGAAGTCATATGAAAGCTTTGGGAGATTACCAGACTGAAATTGACATTGTGATTTACTGAAAACCCTACCATCCGCCACTGGGGTCAAATCTCTTTTGCAATCAACCTTGCTGCATGATGCATAGTGCAAGATTTGACATGACTAATGACATATGTCATTATTCCTTGTGTGTCTCATACACACTGTTATGAACTAATTTAGTTTAAAAAAAAAAAAAAAAAAAAAAAGTTTTCAATTTCAATTTCAGTTGGATGCTCCCAAAAGGCATAGGCCACACAGGGTCAAAAATTGAACAGTTCAGTGGAAAATGTCACAAATAGCATGAAAATTCCCCTAAGGTAAATTCCCATTTTATCTAAGATATGAAATATTTCATTATTTTTTATTCTAGGCCCATGGGTTTAGTGCCTCTGCAGAAGCTGTTAGCTGTCATGCATGTATTTGCTGTCTAAGAAGCAACTATTGTTGAATTTGAAGCTGAAAAGAAGTGGTTTATGTAAAAATAATAAAATAAATGTGAGGAAAACATTTTCAGCAGCTCCAAAACCTGAAACCATTGATTACAATAAAATCAACTGTGACATTAGATTGTAGATTGTATCTACAGTAACAGTGCATGGCCAATTATTTGAAATTTACTCCAACAGAGCGTTAATTGTGTTATTATACAGTAATGGGCATAATTTACAGCTCCCTTTGTATTTGATGTTGATTTGGTTTTAACAGCCATTATTGTTCGGCCTGTTTACGGAAAAAGCTGTTGATGCTCAGCCTAAGAGTTTACTTCAGTTAATTGATGCAATTGAAGTATTTTTGGCATAAACAGACAACATGCTGTGTTTTTATATGGTTAGAAAAAAAGGGGGAAATGCCCTTAAAAATTAATTCCAGGGGGCAAATAATTTGGACATCTGAGACAATAACATCTTCCGACAATTTTAAAAGAGCAAAATCTCATGCATGAAGGCTGGTCTTCACAGGATGTGTCCCATCACAGTGGCCCGATTTAGAGTTGCAGAACTTTGAAATGTGCAATCACTTGAGTCAGAAAGAAACTCTGGACTACAAGACAAGAGATTTGAGCCTGACTGCGTGTAAAAAAAAAAAAAAAAACCTGTGGCGACATCTTTGCAAAATGACATTACAAGAACAATGTTTTGTTTTTTTCCCTTTTAGACGAATCTCAAGTAAAACGGCTGATTATCAGTTCATAAACACTTACTTTTCGCTCAATGCTAGCTTATGATATCTAAACACTTTTACTAATGCGTGACTTGTAAGGCGATACATTTTAACATTTGCATTACATAAACAACTTTTACAATCTTTTATAAGTGCGATCAAATTGCATAATTGCTCAACTGATAGAGTGTTGCACTTGCGAAGCAACGAGTCCACAAGAGTAAGCGAGTCGGCATGTGAGCCGAAAGTGTCATAGAAGCATGTAAAAAAATAACATGGTTGCTTCAGCAATCACATTTTTCATCTTACATTTGCTTTTTCTTACACTATTGGTAGGTTTAGGGTTGTGAGGTTTTGTTGATTTAAAATTTGATGGAGCATTAACCTTAAAAACATCATCTGTTTGGGAGAACATTTAACTCATTTTTAACACACTCCTTATACATCAATTTTTGTAATATCACTTTGCAAAAATATCATCACAGTCACACAATTTTCATGACACACACACACACACATGTTGGTGCAGCTATCCTTATGAGGACTCTCCATAGACATAATGATTGTTATACTGTACGAACTATAGATTCTATCCCCTAACCCTAACCCTACCCCTAAACCTAACCCTCACAAAAAGCTTTCTGCATTTTTATATTTTCAAAAAAACATCGTTTAGTATGTTTTTTAAGCGATTTGAATTATGGGGACACTAGAAATGTCCTCATAAACCACATTTATAGCATAATGCCCTTGAAAATATCAGTTTGTAACCTAAACACACACACACACACACACACACACACACACACACACACACACACACACACACACACACACACACACACACACACACACACACACACACACACACACACACACAAAGCATGTCACTCTCTCGAACTGGCATCCCCGGCTCCTCTTTATCCCTCTCCCGGCTGATTGGGCTGATTCAGTGTCGGGCATCCATCGTTACGGCCCGGTCACGCCCTCCTCCTCATCACATACAGGTGCATCTCAATAAATTAGAATGTCATGGAAAAGTTCATTTATTTCAGTAATTCAACTCAAATTGTGAAACTCGTGTATTAAATAAATTCAATGCACACAGACTGAAGTAGTTTAAGTCTTTGGTTCTTTTAATTGTGATGATTTTGGCTCACATTTAACAAAAACCCACCAATTCACTATCTCAACAAATTAGAATATGGTGACATGCCAATCAGCTAATCAACTCAAAACACCTGCAAAGGTTTCCTGAGCCTTCAAAATGGTCTCTCAGTTTGGTTCACTAGGCTACACAATCATGGGGAAGACTGCTGATCTGACAGTTGTCCAGAAGACAATCGTTGACACCCTTCACAAGGAGGGTAAGCCACAAACATTCATTGCCAAAGAAGCTGGCTGTTCACAGAGTGCTGTATCCAAGCATGTTAACAGAAAGTTGAGTGGAAGAAAAAAGTGTGGAAGAAAAATATGCACAACCAACCGAGAGAACCGCAGCCTTATGAGGATTGTCAAGCAAAATCGATTCAAGAATTTGGATGAACTTCACAAGGAATGGACTGAGGCTGGGGTCAAGGCATCAAGAGCCACCACACACAGACATGTCAAGGAATTTGGCTACAGTTGTCGTATTCCTCTTGTTAAGCCACTCCTGAACCACAGACAACGTCAGAAGTGTCTTACCTGGGCTAAGGAGAAGAAGAACTGGACTGTTGCCCAGTGGTCCAAAGTCCTCTTTTCAGATGAGAGCAAGTTTTGTATTTCATTTGGAAACCAAGGTCCTAGAGTCTGGAGGAAGGGTGGAGAAGCTCATAGCCCAAGTTGCTTGAAGTCCAGTGTTAAGTTTCCACAGTCTGTGATGATTTGGGGTGCAATGTCATCTGCTGGTCTTGGTCCATTGTGTTTTTTTGAAAACACTTCATGCTTCCTTCTGCTGACCAGCTTTTTAAAGATGCTGATTTCATTTTCCAGCAGGATTTGGCACCTGCCCACACTGCCAAAAGCACCAAAAGTTGGTTAAATGACCATGGTGTTGGTGTGCTTGACTGGCCAGCAAACTCACCAGACCTGAACCCCATAGAGAATCTATGGGGTATTGTCAAGAGGAAAATGAGAAACAAGAGACCAAAAAATGCAGATGAGCTGAAGGCCACTGTCAAAGAAACCTGGGCTTCCATACCACCTCAGCAGTGCCACAAACTGATCACCTCCATGCCACGCCGAATTGAGGCAGTAATTAAAGCAAAAGGAGCCCCTACCAAGTATTGAATACATATACAGTAAATGAACATACTTTCCAGAAGGCCAACAATTCACTAAAAATGTTTTTTTTTATATTGGTCTTATGATGTATTCTAATTTGTTGAGATAGTGAATTGTTGGGTTTTTGTTAAATGTGAGCCAAAATCATCAAAATTAAAAGAACCAAAGACTTAAACTACTTCAGTCTGTGTGCATTGAATTTATTTAATACACGAGTTTCACAATTTGAGTTGAATTACTGAAATAAATGAACTTTTCCACGACATTCTAATTTATTGAGATGCTCCTGTAAGTGTATAAATGTAGTAGGTTATGAAATGCAAATGTAAAAAATTATTGACTTATAAGTCATGTGCTATAGTAAAAGTGTTTAAATGTCATAAGATTGTGTGAGGAGCAGAGCGAAAAGTTTTATTCGTGATTTGTGTGAAAGTGAATAAAACTCGTTGTTGTTTTAGCGCCTCTAATGTTCATTTCACCAGGAAACTGCCACAAACACGTACAACAAGCCACATATGAATCATTTTGCAAAAATGCAGTTATAGTAGCGTGTTTCAGTAAGCCCAGATAAGAAGTAGGAAACATTTCATAGTAAGCCCATATGACTCTGATGTAGCATATACTGCAGTATTTTCCAAAATAATACGGTTAAAAATCTGGTAAAGCAATTTGGATGGAAGCAGATGGTACAAAGAAAGTTACTGTTTTGATTAACAATGTTTTAATGTCATACACAATATAAAAAAGTTCATCAGTTTTTAATTTGTTTGAATGTGGCACTAATTTGGAAGTATCTATTCATTTACATACTAAATGCAGGAAGAACATTGTCGAGGAGAGAATGTTCATTCGTCATAGGCCTGACATACAACATCTAATTCAATGGTTTTGCTTCTGAAATAGTGGTGACCCAACATATTACCAAAATTGCTTATCGTACAAAAGCAAATAAAATATACTTCAGATCAAACAAGGAAATGTAGTTATATTTTATAATAATTCCTTAAAGGTGATGTGTGATTTTTTTCTCAGTGTACTTTCTCCTATCCCTGTCTATTGTAATATGCAAAGTCAACTATAAGTAAATCGGTTGTCTTCCTGAATTGGGTAAACATTGTGGGTCTGTGTGGCGCTATCAAATACTGTTTGTTTGAGTGTCCCGTCTAACCCGACACAGCAACGTTGGCTCAACCAGTGGCGTGAGTTTGAGGCTGGACTATCTGTTTGTTAGACCGATGGGAGATGGGGGTAATGTTCTGGAAACCTGTTCGAAAACAGTCAATGAGTGTGTTTACATGCACACCAGTAGCGGCTCATGACCACACATATAGGTGGGGCAGGTCTTGAAAAAAATCTCTCTTATTTTTTTTTTTATTTTTTTTTTACATTGTTCAATTAGTTCAACTCATTATTCATAAAATGCCCCACATGCACAAATATCTATTTCAAACACAGTGCAATGGAGGTTTCAGCTACATAATTACTTTCAAAATTTATATTAGGGGTGCTTTTAAATAAACAAGTCAGCATTTTGAACACATTTACAGATAAACAAATTTCATTATTGGCAGTTTGTAGAATGGATTTATGTTTTCAAATGGATAAATACAGTATTTAGGTGTGGCTCTGCCCTGCCTGCCCATATGGATGAGCCGTGCCTGATGCACACCAACACACTGATAACTACCAAAACTCTGCTTACTTTAAAAGTTTTTTAATGAAATTTGAAATCATCAAATCATATGCCTCTTATCCACTAGAACACTGTTCTCCTATCCCAAAAACAGAGTTGAAAATGTTCTCCATTACCACATACTTTGGAAAACGATGTTGGGAAACTGAAAACTGAGGTTTCGAATGAAAATGGATTGGTGTGCATGTGGCCTTAGTGGAACATAAATTACACATTCCCCTTAAATAAAATAAAAGATGAAAGAATACCAAAACTAATGAAAGATGTCTAGGTACTATCACGCTTGTATGCGCTAAGTCTTGGGTTGGTGATCGCGCATAAAGAGTGAATGGGTTTGGTCAAGTGTAATTTAATTCTGAGGTTCTTCTCCGGTTATTGCACCATCTGCATCCTATTACATAGTCCATTCCCTGTTAAGCAACTGCGATATAAATGAAGACAGCCCATTCATAAGAATTTGGTGGTGTAACTGTATGGGCTATATAATGCATTAGCAGAATACAAATATGTACCTTTTTTTTGTCTTACATCCTTTTGCACATTAACTTGTTAATGTCAGGTGTATTACTTTGACAGTGACATGCTCCTTATACATCCATGGGAAATGTGGTGCTCGTCAGGACGAATTGGATGTAGGCTTTGTTAAATTATTAAGAATGTAAGTATACTGTAACTAATCATATTGATCTACTGACACACAAATCATGGCTAGTATTAAAAGTGATCGATAGCTCTTTGATATCATCTGCTGGAATCCCCAAACGCAGGAACTGAGTTTAGACTTTGCGCCGAGAATAGATGTGGTTCTCAGACGTCTTAGTGCAATGATCTAATCTTCAGGACAATATCGCATGAAAACTGTGCTTAAAATTTGCACTCAAAAATTGGATAAGACGTAGCGCACGGTCATTGTGCGTATCGCTGAGTCTATTGCGTTCATCAAAATAGAGCTTCTAGTTTTGTCCTCCGTTACAAATTGCTGAGCATATTTATTTTGCTGTCCTAACTCTGCACGATTGGTTAGTTGCATTTATTATTTTCATTTAGTATTGTTTTATCCTTGCTGTCTGCGTCCCTAGCAGAACAGACCTGCGACCCACCAGGTGAGAAACACTGCACTAGGGTACATCCAGAATTCTGCACTCTTTCCAATAACTGCTAGGATTTTATTCAAACATCAGCTCTGATTTACAACACAGCTAATGGCCCATTAAAAGGCAAGTTCTGCAAGTGGGCTTATAAGTTGGTTCAACATAATTTTCCAAATAAATGAAGCTGAAATATTAATTTATTTAGGCTTATTTCCATTTGTTTATTTTCAGTGCAGTCAACACATTCCTCCACAACAACATTCCAAAAGCCTCTTGTACTAATTAACAATGAAAAAAAAAAAAAAAAAACTATTGTGCCATCTTTATTCTTTTAGACACAGAAACAATCTGCAAAAAAACTGTTCCATTAAATCCAATTGCAGATAACGTACTGCTTGCAAACTGCCTCGTTAAACTAATTTATCAAAATACAGATGTCTTCAAAATCTTTCGTAGGCGATTTTGTTTGTGATTATTATGCATAAGGGTAATCTTTGATTACCGTTTGAACGGTTAATTACTGTTTGATTTCCATTCATCAGCCATTACCTAACATTTCAGCATCCTACACCAACCCAACAGATTTCTCATCGTAATGCGTTTGCATGAATAGAGCAAAATATAATTTTTTTTAAAACACATGCAACAGCTTGAATATTCCCTCTTGGCATCCTAGAAGCATTTGTTGATGCTCTAATATGACACAAAAGCAAATTATTACCGTGGGAGAAAATATGCTTTTTGTGTGCTATTGATTCAATTATCCTGCACATATTTTGAGTCAGCCTAGAGGCGTACCTGAACTCATTTAAACCAAGTAGCTTATCGCCAGACTGTGTGAATGTGTGTGCCTTTGCATGTGCGATTTTGTGTGTATGTGTTTATGTTTGCGGCTAGCAGATAATGGAGAGTGTATGCACACATTGCTCTATTGTCCATCCGATTGTATTGAGGTAAAAGTGTGTGCAGCCGCGGCAACAGTCAATAGCATGAAATTGGAAACTATAAGGGCGCGTTTCAATCAGGGGAGGAGAGAGGGGCGTGCGCCGCTATTGACTTACGATCCTGTCACAATCCCTTGATTAAAAATATAGCTTGGTTCAATTTCACAGCATTGACTGGCTTATTGATTGCTATTTCTGTACTTGAAGTAGCTTTCGCAAGAAATGAATTGTAGTTATTTGGACTAAGAGAGAATATTACTGAGGGCTAAAGCGGGAGCCTGGGCCGGGGGGGCCACCATTCACAGTCGCCACATAACTTTTCTCAGTGCTAAAATTTTTAAAAAGGAATATTAATAGTATGCAGTAAATGTATGACTCAACAAACTGTAATTTGTAACCTTTTACGAATTTCAAGTTTCTTTCAAGCAAAGCAGATTGTCACTATTATTAAATGGGGAATTGTAGATAGGAACCTCAAAGGCTTGTCATAGGTAAATTACATTTTATTTACGTTCAAAAAGAATTTTGATCAAAATAATTTTTAACTGAGTATAAAATAAAAGGGTTTAGCTCATATATTCTAACCATTCAACTATTTTTATATACAAGTCATGCACTATAGTAAAAATGTTTAGATGTCAGATTGTGGAGCTAAAATGGGTGGAGAACGTCTTTTTGTGTTGAACTAATGTATTTGGTGTTATGATGTGAAAGGTCAAACCAGACCATGTTTGAACATCTTTTTACTTTTTCTTGGAGAAACTTGCACATCACTTCTGCTCTTCACTTCCATCTCTGACACTCACAGCATCACGCATTGACACACGACTGCAGGTGTTTGATGGGCTGGAAATGAATGTCAGTCAGTAAAGCGTCACAACTGCATCGCCAACTCTGTCACAGCCGCTGTAAAAGAATATGCACTTTCTCACCTCAACCCTTCTGCCTGCAATGATTTTCACTGTCATTAAAAACAGAAGAGAAAGAAGATGAAAAATGATGGAATAAATAAAGCCAAAAGAATAAATGAAAAATAATGAATATACAAGCGAACAAGTGCAAAACAGAAGCATTTTCACTACTGGTCTCAGACTTTTGACCCAACTTGTGTGTGTGTGTGTGTGTGTGTGTGTACTTTGTCCCCAAAAGTGAGCACAATCTGAAAAAAACTCTCTTTGGGGAGATCCTCAACTGGAAAAATCAATTCATAAATAAAGCAAATACTGATGCTAAAAAAATAGAAGCCTATAATATGTACCTAATTTAAAGCTAAGCAAATGTGTGTATTTTAGAGGGTATGTAAGAACAAAGAAATGTAAATTGCATTTAAATGTAAATTGCTTGTTTTCTTGTTAAAGTATCAATAGTCATATTGAATCAGCATGGGAGCTGTTTTTCTATCTTGTCTTTTAAAAACAAATATGCCACATGTGGACCATAAGATGTTTGATACTACCATGGAAAATTCGAAACACACACATAATTTTCTCTATTCATAATACTGTATACAGTCATGCCCATTTGTCTGTTTAAATACAGCAGAAATCAGTAAATATATGTCTTTAAAACAAGCTTCATTTGTACTGTAAAAAAAGTTCCCCAACTCTAAGGATTGTTTTTTTTCCAGCAGAATAATGCTCCATGCCACACAGCCAGGTCAATCATGGTGTGGATGGAGGACCACCGGATCAAGATCCTGTCATGGCCAGCCCAATCTCCAGACCTGAACCCCATTGAAAACCTCTGGAATGTGATCAAGAGGAAGATGAATGGCCACAAGCCATCAAACAAAGCCGAGCTGCTTGAATGTTTGTGCCAGGAGAGGCATAAAGTCACCCAACAGCAATGTGAAAGACTGGTAGAGAGCATGCCAAGACACATGAAAGCTGTAATTGAAAATCAGGGTTATTCCACCAAATATTGATTTCTGAACTCTTCCTAAGTTAAAACATTAGTATTGTGTAGTTTAAAAATGAATACGAACTTGTTGTTTTCTTTGCATTATTCGAGGTCTGAAAACACTGCATCTTTTTTGTTATTTTGACCAGTTGTCATTATCTGCAAATAAATGCTCTAAATGACAATAATTTTATTTGGAATTTGGGAGAAATGCTGTCAGTACTTTACAGAATAAAACAAAAATGCTCATTTTACTCAAACACATACCTATAAATAGTAAATCCAGAGAAACAGATAATTTTGCAGTGGTCTCTTAATTTTTTCCAGAGCTGTATATACAGTGCGTCATGGGAAAGGGTGGTCGCTGCAGAGCTCTTTTGCCGCACTTTGTTGGCTTCGATTCTCTAATTGGTGGATCTTTCTCTTCAGGATCATGGGTAGTGTAGTTCTTCACCAGGAATTCTGCTATTAAACCCAATGATTAAGCAATGAAGTTTAATTAACATGACTGCATTAACAGAAGCATATACCATCAAATACCAACCTTGGAGCTGACGCTAGGTCTGTCTTTAAAGTTATCATTAAAAATATATTCTCTTATGGAGAAAATTTATGGGATTTTTTTATATTGAGAACCAGACTGTTGTGCTCTTTTATTATTTATTAATTAAATGCATATGTTACCAATAATTATAATACTTTATTTATGTTATTTTATGTAAATTTGTGCAAACAACTGACCTGATTGTCTTTTGTTGGATCGAAAAATCATATTGGTGCTTTATTAGTACTGCTACTATAACAGAATTTCCTGACCTGTCACAGCAGAGCTCTATAAAGGTTTTATGTGCCCGAGCGAATCAAAGTTCTGTCTTGTGTAACTAGCTGTGTGAGAATCAGAGCCCATGGAGACAAATGGCCAATAAACAGCTGCTTTATGCTGATAAGAAACCACATGATCACCAGGGAAAGACATATCATTAGTGACCATAAACAAACATTATGGTCTGTTCACCTTTGAAACATGGTGTTCTCCAATTCGACCACTGCTGTCCGCGGTTATTTAACAAGACATGCATTGCTGATAATCCAAAAAATGGCTGGTATTTGGTATCACATTTTAAATTTGTGTTTATTAAACAGGCTGTGTGAGAGTAAAGAGCTAAATGTTTTTTATTAATGATTCAATAAACAAAGATTAGAATCTCATTCCTCTGTGCAATGATGCTTATAATATGAAAAGTGTCTTTCATTAGCATTTATTTTACAATTATTGGAAGTATAATCTAATAAAATCACCACTCTCACTTTAAGATCACATTCGTAAGAACCTTTTTGAAGACTTTGGCTTAAGTCTCCTGCTTCTCAGATGTTTCTCCCGAGAAAAACACCCCAGTAATTTCACATGTGTCTCCTGTGGAGTTTCAGAAGAGATCTCGATAATGTCTCAAACAGTGCTCAGGTTTACCAAGACACCAAAGCCTGGGTTCAAAATGCAGAGATCTCAAAATGAACTCAAATATTTCTTATCAAATTAATCCAAGACTAAATGATCTGAGCTATACTATATCCACATTCAGTTTATACATTTGCTCTAAGCTCTTATTGTAGTGTATGTCAACGGTTGCCTCTTTTGTGTCTTTAATTCTTCTAAGGAAATACTTAAAGCAAGAGTTCATACAAAAATTACAATTTAACTATAATAGTCATGTCTAAAGAGTCCATTTGACTTTAACACAAATGCAAATAAGATTTTAAAGTTCCACAAGAAGGTAAGGTTTTCGGAAAATAAAGGCTTAAATTTTGGGCTGTTCTTCACACAAAGCTATTGTATGGCTTCAGAAGACTTGGAATAGAGCACACAAGTCTTTTGGAGAACTTTTATGGTGTTCTTTCTCCTTTTTTGGAGCTTGATAGACATGGTCACTATGAACTGCTATTGTATGGAAGTGAGGAGTGTGAACAATCATCAAATTCTCTCCTTTTGTTTTCCACAGAAAAGATATACCACATATAAATATATACCTGTGTATATATATATATATATATATATATATATATATATATATATATATATATATATATATATATATATATATATATATACACACACACACACACACACACACACACACATACATCCTCTTCGCATATACTGCATATATTTCTGAAAACCCCTACTACAAGTAAATATTTTCTTATTACTTATGTTCACAGCAGTCTATAAAAAGTGCTGTGCCAGCTGGAATATACGTTAAACCTTCACTTCACCTAACCCCTTCTAATAGTGTTTACTCCAAAATCTCCTCCAGTGTAAAACATACTTTTAATCTGATTTATACTCAGTGCTATGACAAAGACAGATCTGCCCCAGGTGAACACTTAATGCAAATTTTAAAGCACAGTTACCCACAGGAACGCGAGAGTTACGGAGGTGCAAAAACAGGGCTGTAAATAAATAATACCTGTTATTACCTCAAAACACCCTTCGTTTTCAATTGTCCAATGGGATGGACACGTATTTCCAGTGTAACATCACTTTTTTAAGCTGTAGACAAGCTAAACACAGAGAGTTGTTAAAGTATGGAACATGTCTTGCATTTTATTTGTAGGAAACTGTATACAAGATGTTTACTGAAAAACAGGAAATGGAATAGGGTTTGTATAGGGTCAAATGGGCTTCCAAAACCCCTGTCTTACATGGGTTGGGCAAACAGATAGTCCCGCCCAAAACTAATGCCATTGATTAAGCCAACGTTACTGTGTCGGGCTGGTCAGGATGCTCAAACAAACAGACACAGTGTTTACACCTTTTAGGGGAACTGACCTACCACTGTTTATATATATATATATATATATATATATATATATATATATATATATATACTGTAAATGACTCTGCACATTAAACTGGTATAGGAAAAAGTATTTTAACACTGAAAAAATTACACACATCACCTTTAATGTTCTTTAAAATGTCAGCCAAACAAAATACATAATATGGTGTTTCTTACATTTTTGTAAATTTTATGTCCAGGTGTTGATTTTTATTAAAAGTAACAGAATAAAAAATAATACATTAAAAAAAAAAAAAAAAAAAAAAAAACGTTTTTGTCTCATGAAAGCTATTGGAAACTAATTACCAGGCCTTCATCTTTTATTTTTGGTACTTTTTTATATGCCTTTTATGTACAGATTTTACTGTTTTAGCCTTGTCCCAAACCCATACTTTCAATACTAAACTATAAAAAATTCATTTTATAAATAAAAATTATTGCATGTTTAAAACTATGATGATCTAAACAGAGAGAAATAAACCATTTCAATATGTATTGTGTGAGAATGATTTCTATCATTTTTTTTTTTAACTGTCCCACATGTAACGTTATTTCCACAACACCAAACAATTTTGCCCCTAACAATGTTTTTGTTCAAACATAAGTTTACTTGTTATCCAAGTTGACAAAAGTGTCAGTGAAGAGCATGCTTGAGATGAACTATGAAACAAGTGATGTTTGAAAGAAAAAAATAACTAAATAAAACATCAAGCTAAATATCGCTTGTGAGCAGAATATATTTATTGGTCATCATTTCCAATCAAGCTGTAATTTTGCCAAATTATGCAAAAAATGAAAATATTTAACTGTGTGAATTTAGGATAAATAAAATGTTATGCTATGAAATTAGCCTTAGCATGAAAAACGAGTCTGATTTAAAAAAAAATATATATATATATATATATATATATATATTTTTTTTTTTTTTTTTTTTTTTTTTTTATTTAAAAAAACATTAACAGAATTCAATTAAACACAATACAGAATTTGAGATGTGCTGGAAATGACACTCTGGTGGGAATTTTCATGGCTTTCACTATAGTGAGAGTGTGAAAAATGTTTTAACAAGGCTTTATTTTCTAGAAAACCACAGTGCTAAAAGTGTCCAAAGTGGAAGAAACACAATACAATTCACTTCTCTTCCAGTCAAGCAACAGTTGAGATCATTAATAGCACAAAGACTCATGGATCCCATCAGCCTCTATCAAGCTGAACTCCAGAGCTGTCAGCCAAAGGCACTGATGTTCGCTGGCAAATTTGATGCACTGTTGACTTCTGTTATGTTTCCTTTCTACTCCGCTGATCTGAGACAAGAGTCAGTTCTCAGTCCACAGAGCAGACGACACATTCAAAGTTCTGAACTCTCAACTGCTTTACTAACCTGATTTAAGAAAGGCGTGTACAGTTTTTGAGAGTTTAGGCATTGGCAGTTATTCAGATTTGATGGGCATACTTGTGTGTTTGAATTTTATCCCACATTTATTTGAAAGATTGTCAGAATAAAATGAGGTTTTCCATTCTATTTTTGACATGGTTTTATATAACAGTGGTTCTCAACTGGTTTTGCATGAATAGCCAGATTATACATTAGACATCAAGTGGCAACCCAACACAGTACCAAAATTGTAAATAATACAAAAGTAAACAAAAATCTCCTTAATATTAAACATTGCAATGCATTTATATTACCATCTTGATTTGATTTGATTTGGAATGCTAAATTCGTTTTTTACATTTTAAAAGAAAATGTGAGTGGTACTATGCTACTGTATGTTGTTGCTAGAATCAGATTACACTGGCTGTGCTATGTTTTTCACACTGTAGATTCAAAAGAACTGGCTCAATAGGGGGGCCTGGGTAGCTCAGTGAGTATTGATGCTGACTACCACCCCTGGAGTCAGAGTTTGAATCCAGGGCATGCTGAGTGACTCCAGCCAGGTCTCCTAAGCAACCAAATTGGCCCAGTTTCTGGGGAGGGTAGAGTCACATGGTAACCAACTCGTGGTTGCTATAATGTGGTTCTCGCTCTCGGTGGGGTGCGTGGTGAGTTGTGCGTGGATGCCGCAGAGAATAGCATGGGCCTCCACACGCGCTACGTCTCCACAGTAACGCGCTCAACAAGCCACGTGATAAGATGCGCGGACTGACATCTCAGACGCAGAGGAAACTGAGATTCGTCCTCTGCCACCCGGATTGAGGCAAAACACTACGCCACCACGAGGAATTAGAGTGCATTGGGAATTGGGCATTCCAAATTGGGGAGAAAAGGGGAGAAAAAAAAAGAACTGGCTCATTAGAGTCATTAGTTCATGAATCAAACTACCCTGGATGCACTGTGTTTTTTAAGCTGTAGATTCAAGAGAACTTACTCATGAGTCATTTATTCAAGTATCGGACTTTACTAGTCATGCTGTATTTTTTATGCTGTAGATTCAAAAGAACCAGCTCATATGAGTTATTTGTTTGGGAATCAGAATACATTGGCTACGCTGTGTTTTTCAAGCTGTAGATTCAAGATTCATAGAGCAATTTATTCAAGTATCGGACTTCACTAGTCATGCTGTATTTTCCATGCTGTAGATTCAAAAGAACCGGCTCATAAGAGCCATTCATTCGAGAATCAGACTACACTAGTCACGCTGTATGTTTTGCGCTGAAGATTCAAAATGAACAAGCTCATAAGAGTCAATTGTTGTATAAGTATCAGCCAACTATTCAACTGACAGATAAATTGGATGCAAAATGTAGAGTATGATGGAATGGACAACCTTTGGTGTCAACAACAAAAGATATGCCATTCTTTCCTCCCTTTTAAAAGTCTATTTATTTTTCTATGCTAACCATGCACAATTATATAGTTTATTGCATTTTGCCATTTGCATTTAGCATTGTTTTTACCTGCTGTCTGTAACACTATCAGAAGAGAACCATATAGAATACTGTTTTATAGATATAACTCTTGCCATTTCTCACTTATTATTAGGTTTCCCAAGTCTGAAGATAATTCACAGTTTCTTCAAAACAATGGCGAACAATTTGACCAAGTTCAGAGTTTAACACAAGCTCTTCCAAGTCTTAATTACTCCAGGAATTGACAACCACCTGTCAGGAAAGAAAATTGACATGAACTATGAGTCAAAGGCTATTATTACATATCTTTCATCCCTCGCCGTCTCCACCCAACCGTGTTACAGACATTTAATCGTCTTCTTTTTAGCAGCGAGTCTGAGCAACCGTAGGAATGTTTTAATGAGCTTATCTGAGTCAGAAGGCAGATGCTGTTTAGAGGCCTGATGCTTTACAGGAGAAGGCCCTGCTAAAGGATGGAAACATCGTGTCTGCCAGGAAATCAGTCAAAAGAGGTGAGTCATTAGTGAGGTAGTCTAACATATTCAGACCTTTGACAACACAGCAGAAGTCTGGTTCACATTGCAGCTTATTCAGGTCAAGAACAGCCAACTTAGACAGGAATAGCCATCTGACTGACATGTAAAGCAACCAGCAGGGCAGTAAACAGGGCTGGGAAAATAAATTAAAATTTTTCACTTAAATATCATGAAAATTTGAAATAATATGCATTTTTGAAAAGTTGAATAATTTGAAAATTCTATTTATATTCAAATTAAAGGTAATGATTTAAAGGGGGGGGGGGGGGGTACAAGATATCAGTGATAAGATTTTTAAACAGACATTGTCTCCTCAAGTCCACATGAGGTTGCAACGACTATATATTAAACAAATGGCAACCAACCATGTTTTATTGTTTATTGCAAATAACATACCTGAATTTAAACAAGTTCCTTTTAAAACATAATTGCATAAAATAATAAAATCAAAAGATTTAGGCAGTTCATATTCTCAAATCTTACGTAAAAATGTACAACAAGAAAAGAAATGCTTTAATAAACAATTCTGCGTTAACTTAATGTTGCACTAATGCATTTCAAATTTTAATTTGTCAGTCATAGCGACCAACCACAGTTTGTTTTGTTTCTACATGCCATTTAGAAGCAGGTTGCTCTATAATAGATATAACATCACAAGACTTACATTAAAAAAATAAAAGTATTTAAAAAAAAAAATGTAAAGACTGATAAGACTGATAAAAATCCTGCGTGCTCTTACTCCCGGATGTGGTTTAAACTCAACCAATCTGATTAAAGTTTGCCAGAATGAGAAGATGCATTCTAGTTTTGGGTGCAATATACATCAGGCAGTCAGAGAACAGATTGTAGGAGGCTTGTGGGTGTGCCGTAGACTAGTAGGCTCACAGTCAGTCAAGATGGCTGAGTGAGAGTTAAACAGGGCACCCGGCCTTCCACAGGTTATGGGAGACTAAAAAAGTAGCAAGAATTTGAGAAAGCAGCGTGCACAAGCTATGAGGCCATTAGCTCAACAGTGCTAGAAGAGATGATGCGTCACGCAGGCGTACATTAAAGATCGCTGAGGTCACAGCTCATTCAACCTCCCAAAGCTGCCGCATCTGTTTTCAGGATTAATGGAGTTCCAGCCTGAGCATTGTTGCAGGCTTGTTCAGTATTGTGAACAGAAACAGACAGAATAGAGAATCACAGGCTGACATACATGAATGATCCTGAATGAGTGATTCGCATGAAACCTGACAAGAAAATGTCCTGAACTTATTTTACTCCAAAATCAAATAAACAAATAAGAAATTTTTTTTGCTTCTAAAAAGTGAAGCATATTTTTGGGACATTCACCTCGTGCGAGTCCACATGTGTGGATGTTGAATTTTGGCTACACTGTACGCAACGCATCATTTAAATTAATTTAAACCGACTGAATACTGTTCACAACACTCTACAGTGTCTACCCTGTCATTTAAGTTTTAAACTTCTGGCGCACCGCGCCACATGACACAACAGCATGATGCTGATTTCTGTGAAGTGCATCTATGGGTGCAGCACCAATGAAAGTGCCTATGGTAAGAAACCTTGTAAGTTTTTTCATTGAAACCTGTTTGGTTGTAAAGAGTAGAGTCAGCCCAAGTCCAATTATGTGGAAAATGGGACCTTATTTCCTCAAAAGTTGAAAAAAAACATGTTAGTTATTTTGAATAACTTTCAACATTAACATATCTGTGGGTCATTTCTCTTTATTTTTATATACATTTTGTTACATTTAATTTTGTTATCACTCTACAATATGGTTATATTCATTAACTTTATTAAATTTCCTATACACCGATCAGCCACAACATTAAAACCACCTGCCTAATATTGTGTAGGTCCCCCTCGTGCCGCCAAAACAGCACCAACCCGCATCTCAGAATAGCATTCTGAGATGATATACTTCTCACCACAATTGTACAGAGTGGTTATCTGAGTTACCATAGACTTTGTCCATTTGAACCAGTCTGGCCATTCTCTGTTGACCTCTCTCATCAACAAGGCATTTCCATCCACAGAACTGCCACTCACTGAATGTTTTATTTTTTGCCACCATTCAGAGTAAATTCTAGAGACTGTTGTGCTTGAAAATCCAAGGAGATCAGCAGTTACAGAAACACTCAAACCAGCCCATCTGGCACCAACAATCATGCCACGGTCCAAATCACTGAGATCACATTTTTTTCCCATTCTGATAGTTGATGTGAGCATTAACTGAAGCTCCTAACCCGTATCTGAATGCTGGCAGCTGTCATAACAGGGCTGCCAACTCTCACGCATTAAGCCTGAGTGTCATGCAATTGACACTGTTCTCACGCTCACGCCACACATCCCTTTTCTCACGTTGCGGAGCAAAGAGGACACTGACAGAGCACAGACAGACAAGAAAGAGCAGGCAGCACCTTGCAGCAGTGAGTTATTCAGTCCAATCAGGGGGAAAACAGCAGCACAGTGTCTCTCCCTCTCCTCTCACACATGCACCCCCCATTATTTTAATATGAAATAATAATCAATTATGCACAACATACAGGCACATAATATGTGATTTGAATTCTAAAATGACTCAATTATTTACCATCGGCAAGGAATACAGGCATGTTTGCAGAAGAATTAGCCATCTACATGTCTGCAGCATTTGACATACAATTACTTGAAAAATCTTACATCGAAGGAGGGGGCTGAGCCATATCTAGTAACCACCCAAAACACGCTAGCAAACAACTAGAAACACCATAGCAATGAAACAACAACATACTAAAAACTACTCAAATCACCTTAGCAACTGCATAACAATGCCCTGGCAACCACCCACCAAAACCTATATTATAGGGCATTTTCCAAACAGCAGTTTTGTGCCCTTGAAGGCACGAAGAGCCCTTTTACAAGACTATTAGTGAAGTGTACATTCTTACAGTACTTTCATGCTCCCTTCAGAGTGCCCATTTCAAGAGATATGTCATTCAATGTGAGTAGGGCATAGGGATGATAATTTTAATTGGAATACGCCCACAGAGAAAAAGTTGAAAAGGTAAGTATGAAAACATAATTAAAGATCTTTGAGAGCAACACATAAGTCTGTAATTTGAGCATCTGTGTTTGAGGGCTGACTTATGACATTCCTGTAAAGGCTGCTGAATTATCTATTAGGTCTTTTGCTTCTTTTTCTCATTGTTTTAGATATGCTTTGTTGCATTAAGTCCTTGGAGAGAAGAACAGCAGACAGCAGAAATGACAGGTCATACAGTGTTGTTACAATAATCGTGTTTTTAGCAGATATTGTTTTCAGTCCTTGGGGATCTGGCAGATTGTACCGCAGGCTGAGAGAGCTCCATTTCAAAGACCTCTGATTTGCTTCAAGCACTTTAGCATGGAAATTGGACAATATTTTTCCATCTAAAGCTACGGGTCACAGCCCGTGTCCCCACTTGTAAAATGTGGCCATGATAGGAGACTGCGTATAAGTTTGCCAAGTATTTCAAAGAACCAACTAGTGCACAATCAAATGGAAATCCTGAACATTTTATTTATATCCATCTTGTATTAACATCTCAGCTTTGTAACATAACATTTAAGCAATTTGTTGTTAAAGCAATAATTCACCCCAAAATTAAATTCTTTCATCATTTATTCACACTCATGTCATTCCAAAACCATGTGACTTTCTTTTTATCTCACAAAAAGCTATCATATGACTTCAGAAAACTTGGAATGTAGCGTACAAACATGGACTGCTTTCATGGTGCTTTAATTGTCATTTTGGAGCTTAACAGTCCCAGTCCTTCTTAATTTTCATTATATGGAAAGAGTGGCCAAGAAATTCTTTACAAAAATTCCACTTTTCTGTTCAGAAGAAACAAAGTCATTCAGCTTTTTGGAATGACACGAAGTGAGTAAATAATGAGAGACTCTTCTTAATGGACTACGCCTTTAAAGACTAAATACTAGTCATGTTCGTTTCTTCCCGAGTTCCAGAACTAAAAGTGAGGCTTGACAAGTTGGCATGTCTGCTTTGAAAATGAAACCTTATTGTAAATAAAAAGGAGGCGGATATGTATAACTGTGCATAGACATCAGTCAGAGAGCTTTGAGTCAGAGACTCAAAGTCGGTGGAAGCTGTGGCAAATATATTTCTTATATAAACCACATAAATAAGAGTTTTTCACTGTCTGTATTGCCAATGTGATCTTTGAAACAAACCTGAAGTGACAAGTGTACTTAACAAAGGGGTCTTGATTGAATAAATATTTGCCAAGTAATTTACCAAAGACCAGCCACAGTTTTCCTGACCAACCACTGGGTGCCGCCATGATGATTCTAATCGATGCTAGACTGTTTATTGGTTCCGGTCTCCACAAGAAGCAAGGTAAAATGTGTTCAGGCTCAACTTGTGCAGTTTCTGGCTGTCATCCCAACTCAAAATAATTTATGATATCAATGGAACTAACCTCAGTTCATAGCTGAGAGTGAGGAATGTCAAAAAACAGTCATGGTGACTCTGAAGTATCAGCACTATGGATCCAAATGCTTTTTTTTTTTTTTTACAACTTTTATAAATGTAATACTCTAAACATCATACGCTGATGCCAGTGAAAACACTGGAGACCAGAAATTGAAAACAGGCATCAATTGTGGAACACTTTCACATTCAGGAAAAAGGTGGAAACTTCTGTTTAACTATATTGTCAGTATATAGGACTGTCAAAATGTGATGTAAAGAAGAGAAAAAAAAAAAAAAAAAAATGGAATATAATCTAGTGTAGTGACAGAACTGTTATTTGATTATGCAATTTGGGAAAGCACAAATGACCCACCAAAAGATAAAAATCAGCATTTCACTTCATGTTGTCCAGTTTCCACTGCTTTTATCCTTTCCACTTTTTCCAAGTATACCACCAAGAGACTCTCCTTTGGAGGATATCAGATGGTGTTTTTGATGGAGACAGGGTATATGAGATTATTTGAAACTAAGTCCAATTCTAGCTAGAGTTCTATGTTGCCATTCCAAACAAACTGTTTGTGCAGTGGAAAACTGTCCCTTTAAGTTCCCTTAGGTGTGGTTCCATTGCAAAAATGTTTTTTTTTATTTGATTTGATTTTTTTTTTTTTTTTTTTTTTGATTTTGTGCATCCTATCCACCTTATTTTTCAGCGTTACAAGGGCTCTGCCATTATCCACCTTGAATGTGGGCCTCTTCCGGTATAAGGCACCTCCAGCTATTTTATCGATACAAAAGTACTACATAATGTTGCATTATGTTGCAGGCTGTCATTATATGTCATCATATTATTATCAATAATCATTATTTTCATAAACACATTGGTTTGTAGCACAAACAGTTTTACAATTCATCACATCTCGTCATCGTTTCATCACTGCTGCAGAGGCAGAATGAATGAGAGATCAGGCATTGATCGTCTTTTGAAATAAATAATTTTGAAAAAAGCTGCATCGTCACGCTCTCAGTAATATAAGAACCGATTTTACTATCGTCTCTTCAATAACAACACACAGCAACCAGTGAATGATCTAATTACTATTTTACTTTAAATACTTATGTTAGAAAATGATCTGACATTAGGATATTATTCTGATGTACATCACGTGGTTGTGTGATAGTTTATAAGCCTATATCACTAAATTCTCATGTTATTATCCTTCTAGTTATTTACTTGCGGTCAATGACAGCGGAACTCTGTGGCACTTGCCGGCTTCCGCAATGAAAAATAAGATAGATAAAGGGTTTTTTTTCAAATGGGTCGAAGGAAAAATTTAATAGAAAAACAAAAGATAAAATGTATTTAAATAGCTGTCAAAGTTATCATTTTAAAAATTAAGACACAATAGGTTTAACACGATCATTATATAAAACACTTTACAAGTGTCATTCACACAAATTACCAAACCAACACTTACACATATACAAATACCTGTTTTTACATATTAATTCAGTGTGATTAATTATATTAAAAATAACAATAAAAAATAAATAAAACGCAATTATTAATGACCCCGGACCATAATAAGGAACATCCCTACCATAGGAGCAATTAAAGCTTGAAAGACCACCTGTTTTCAGCTGGGGGCAGTAAGCATAACTCCAGCTGTATAGGCAACCACACTCAGGCTTGTTTGACACAAGTGACAGCACAGGATGAGAACGTGTTCTTGCATTTAAACGCAGCTGGACGGAGCGCAATTCTGAATGCATAGATTTCGAGACATGTTTCTCAAACCTACGTTTCAAACTACATTTAAATTGACAAAGTGACCTAAAAACGCTGTTTATGATGCTATGCAATCAAAGTAAGACACTCTAAAAGTGTCCATTTGATGCATTTGTACATTGACGCGTCCTTAGAAAAAGCCCTTATAATAAAACTATCTCAGACAGATTGACAAAATCAGTTGCATAATGGATTGCTGTGGACTGTAGGTCAATGGTAGGCTCATGTTCAATAATATAATAAACAATATATTGCCTTCTAAAGCCACATTTGTATTGTCTTATCAATGCTTCACTCATCTGCCACAATAATTTAATTCATTGTAATTATCTGAATCATTATATTTATAATATATATACAGCAGGGCTAGTCAACTGGTGGCCCACGGGCCAAATCCAGCCCGCCAATCATCTTTATCTGGCCCTTCGACTTATTTTTGAAATACCAGAGCACTCTCTGCACACAACTCAGCATTCAAACGCATGAGCCACAGCAATCAGTTGTGAGTTTAACAACGCTCAATGGACGTGCAACAGCATTTACCTGTCATCAGATGTCCAGACCATAGCGCGTGTTTAAGCTTCTCTGGTGATAGTTTACACTGCTTTGCAAAACACGGATCGCACCATTTAGGTGAGCATTTGATAGTGTCTTTTTCAATCAAATGTATTTAGTTGTTACAGAAATATTGTCAGCACATATGCACATCTTAGGCAACAAAAGAGAAATCGATGATGAAAACCGAATGTTCAAAGAAAATATGTTGAAAAGTTTGCTTTTATTCACTATTCTTGGAGTGTCAAATGGGCGTGTCTCATCTGTTCAGGGTCGGTAGTGCACTAGTGCTCGTAAAAATCAGTGATAACATGAAACTGAACCTGCAAATATCCTGATCATATTTGGTTGCTGTGAGTCAGCCATCTCAATCATGAACAGAATCAACACAGTTTGTTCTTCTTTTACCGATGATTATCTGCACAAAAACCTATGTGCAAATCTGTGTGCAAATTCACAATATATGAATGTGGCAGGGAGGAGGGTGGGGCCTAATCAGGCTAATCAAGCCCTTGAAAGGGATAAAGGCCACCGGAGGCGGCAGCTCATGAGAGAGAGAGTTACGGGCAGCTGCCCGGCATATGTTTGTGTTTGTCTTTTTAAGTTAATCATTAAATGATTATTTATGTTGTTAAGCCAGTTCTTGCCACCTCCCTTCCCTTTTACCTTGTTACAATGAATGACTAATTTTTCCCTCACTGAGTATGATGACACTTTATAGGGAAAATGGAACAACAGACATTTTTGCTCTTTTTTTTTATTTCTTGTTTAGTTTTTTTCTTCCAAAATTGTTTAAATAACTATTTGTAATTATTTTAAATGACACTTAAATTAACTAAGATGTTTGGCACAGTATCTGAAGTTCAACCCGGCACTGCTTTCTGTACCATAACATACCAAGCAATGCTTATGAAAGCTGGTTAATGTTAAGACTATAGGTTGCATAATTCCAAATGAGTTCTCCTTTTAGACTACCAAGTACCTTAAGGTAGATTTATTGGACTGTAATATACTATGATGTCAAGCACACTAGAACAAAGTGAAATGCTGCTTCAGCGGTTTTGAAAGCCAGACGAGAAGTCATTAAATTCTACTTACGTGAGTCAAAAGGGGTGTATATACATTTATGATGTCTTAACTCTTAATTAAGTAATTGTACTCTTTTCCTAAGTGAATCAATTTAGCCATTTGCTTAAGCCATTCTGTACTTAAGCTTGACCCATAAAATCTGCTTCGCAAAAGCTGTAAACTTTTATTCTTATCGAGGGACACATCCAGGCTTACTGAGTGCCAAATCCACCCTGCAACTTTCAAAGAAACGCTTGACTGACCTTATGTTGTTATTTAGGACATATGCAGGAGATCTGCCATTCAAAGTTACTTTGGCCCTGTTTACACCAGGTATGAACATCCATTTTGGTGGATTTAATCACAAGTGGACAGTGCTATATACAGGTGTTACTAGGGTCCAAACAGTTGTGATAAGATTACTTAAACCATATTTAAAGGTAATCAGAAACGCATGTGACCATGTCACATTCGCACTGTAAATGCTAATTCATCCTGGACAATAGTGAAGGACCGCCTACTAACCTGTCAATCAACCAATGTGCTAAAACAAGGGTTTTAAACTTTCCTGGTTACGTGCAGCTTTAAGAAAAACATTCAAAACATTTAGAAAAGCATGCACAAATACATTCATTTATATGACTTTCCAGGCCTAAAATTCCATCACACTAAAATTATGCTTACATGTATAAAAACATTTTTAATTAACTAGGGACAAGACTTATTATTTTTTGTGGTAAACAACATTATGCCACAAATGCTGTTAATTGAGCTTATCTTGTACTGAACCCTGAACATTTCTTAAATTTGTATGAATTGGTTTTCCTTGCGCAGCACCTGCAATAGTGAGTGACATATTCATGGAAAGAAAAGCAGTGACCTTTTAGATCAGTCAAATGAGGTAGCATTACAGATTCTATAGATCATCCAGGAAGAGTGATTCATCAGGAAGCCTCCTTTAGAAATCTCATCACCAGCAGCCATCTACAGAAAACCACTGATCGCTTCATCATACTCCATGTGGACATCGCAAATGAATCTCATCTGCACTTTTACACGGATCAAATGGCATGTATGTCATGCATCTCTGCTCTGATGTATCTAAGAATAGTTTCCCAAAAATGAAAATCTTGTCATTATTTTCTAACTCTCTTGTTGTTTCAAACTTATCCTGTACAGTGCATTCGTTATTATTAAAGTATTCAGATCCCTACAGATTTTTGATAACTTTGCGAATGTATTAAAAATAAAAAACTTAAATATCACATTGACATAATATTCAGACCTTAAACGCAGTACTTAATTGAAGCACCTTTGGCAGCGATTACAGCCTCAAGTCTTTTTGGGGATGATGCGACAAGCTTTGCACACCTGGATTTGGGGATTTTCTGCCATCCTTCTCTGCAGATCCTCTCAAGCTCTGTCAGTTTGGATGGGGACCGTCGGTAGACAGCCATTTTCAGATCTCTCCAGAGATGTTCAATTGGGTTCAAGTCCAGGCTCTGACTGGGCCACTCAAGAACATTCTCTGAGTTGTCCCTAAGCCACTCTTGCATTGTCTTGGCTGTGTCATTGTCCTGTTGGAAGATGAACCTTCAGTCCAGTCTGAGGTCCTGAGCAATCTGGACCAGGTTTTCATTAAGGATATCTCTGTATTTTGCTGCGTTCAGCTTTTCTTCAACCCTGACCAGTCCCCCAGTCCCTGCCGTTGAAAAACACCCCCACAGCATGATGCTACCACCACCATGCTTCACCGTTGGCATGGTATTGTGCAGGTGATGAGCGGTGCCAGGTTTCCTCCAGAAATGACGATTGGAATTGAGGCCAAACAGTTCAATCTTCATTTCATCAGACCAGAGAATCTTGTTTCTCACAGTCTGAGAGTACTTTAGGTGCTTTTTTTCAAATTCCAAGCGGGCTTTCATGTGTCTTGCACTGAGGAGAGGCTTCTGTCTGGCCACTCTGCCATAAAGCCCAGATCAGTAGAGTGTTGCAGTGATTGTTCTCCACACCTGATCTCTGAGCTAGAGTGACCATCAGGTTCTTGTTCACCTCTCTTACCAAGGCTCTCCTCCCACGATTGCTCAGTTTGGCTGGCAGCCAGCTCTAGGAAGAGTCCTGGTTGTTCCAAACTTCTTCCATTTAAGAATTAATGAACATCACAGCATTAAACTCGCTCACCATTCTAAACAGCACTGTGGCAGCAGTGGAGTCATTCAGGTTCCTGGGCACTACCATCTCACAGGACCTGAAGTGGAAGACCCACACAGACTCAGTTTTGAAAAAGGCCCAGCAGAGGTTGTTCTTCCTTCGCCAGCTGAGGAAGTTCAACTTGCCACAGGCGCTGCTGATACAGTTCTACTCAGCAGTCATTGAGTCTGTCCTCTGCACTTCAATACCTGTCTGGTTTGGTTCAGCTACCAAGTCAGAAATCAAAAGACTTCAAAGGATAGTTCGGACTGCTGAGAGGATTATTGGCGCTCCCCTACCCACCCTGTACACATCCAGAGTAACAAAAAGGGCTGGTAAAATCACTCTTGACCACACTCACCCAGCACACTTCCTTTTTGAACTGTTGCCCTCTGGCTGGCACTATGCAGCACTGAGCACCAGAACAGCCAGGCACAGGAACAGTTTTTTTCCCTCAGACCATCCACCTCATGAACAGTTAAAACCGCCCCCAAATACTTTCCTTTTTGTCAACACATCCATGTGCAATATTCAATCCATCCATTCCTACTTATATCCGTATTTCATTTATATTCTTTAACATATCCTACCTCTTCTTCAATACATGACATCACCTGCACATAACTGTATATCTGTATATAGTTTCTTTGATCTCATGGCTTGGTTTTTGCTCTGATATGCATTTTCAGCTGTGAGACTTTATATAGACAGATGTGTGCCTTTCCAAATCATGTCCAGTCAATTGAATTTGCCACAGGTGGAATCCAATCAAAGTGTAGAAACATCTCAAAGATGATCCAAAGAAATGGGATGCTAAATCTCAAGTGTCATAGCAAAGGGTCTGAATACATATGTCAGTGTGATTTTTCAGTTTTTTCTTTTTAATACATTTTCAAAGTTTTCAAAAATCTGGTTTTTGCTTTGTCATTATGGGGTATGGAGTGTAGATTGATGTGAAAACACAATTATAATTTAAAGCATTTTAGCATAATGCTGCATCATAACAAAATGTGAAAAAAAAAAAAAATAATAATAAAGGGGTCTGAATACTTTATGAATGCACTGTATTCACGTAAATCAGATTGAAATTTGCCTCGGTATTGTGTGCTTGCTCCAAAATCAACCTGATCTCATAGAATCACGTTACTATACCTAAATGTTTGCAACATTATTTTTACCTGGCTCATTGTATGTATTGCGGCAGTTTTCTGGTGAAATGAACACTAGAGGTGCTTTTTTTCACTTTCATGGAAATCACTAGTAAACAACAGATTATCAGTTCATAAACATGTACTTCTCATCCTGTTCCTCACACAATGCTATCTTATGACATTTAAACACTTGTACTAGAGCATGACTTGTAAGGTGATACACTCAAATTTTTGCATTACATAACCAACTACATTTACAAGCCTGTACGGGGACAGTTAAATTATGCGGTAGCTCAACTGAGTGTTGCACTTAAGATGCAAAGGATCGGGATACAAGTTCTGAAGAACTCACGAGTCAACACGTGAGCCGAAATGTGTCACAAAATGACGTAGCTGCTTTATTAATTGTGTTTTTCATCTCACAATTGCTTTTAATGACACTGTCGGTATGGTTTAGGTTTAAGGTTTAGGGTAAGAAGGTTGGTTTTGTTGATTTAAAACTCAACAGAGCATTAACCTTAAAAAACTCATCTGTTTGGGTGAACATTTAACTTGCTTTTAGTGCAACACAGTGGACATTTCACTGCCGTAATATGTTTAATGAACCCAATTTCATTTTGCAAAAATTTTGCCCTAGTCACGTAATTTTCATAAAATCAAGCTGTCTAAAAGACACAGGTGATGTGCAACATGTGTTTAATACTTCTTCAGCTGACGTCATACCTTCAAATCCTCTATTACACATTGTCATGAATACTTGGAAAGACAGATGAAGACTGTAGATTGACCACACACAAAATCCATTGTAGCTCGATTATAACTGCATATGTAAACATTTCTGAAGACAAAATGGCTGTGGTTCTCATGCGTGTAGTATCAAAATGTGATATACCAATTTTTAATTCACAAAGCTTTAGAGGAGGGGGTGAATATCAACTTAAATGTTGGTCTGTTCCTCACACAAAACTATGGTACAACTTCAGAATATATTTCTTATCTTAACAGATGTATTCACTGTACAGTATACTGTTAGAAATGACCTTCTGTGTTCCACATAAAAAAATAAAAGCATATGGGTTTGGTTTAACAACATGAGGGACATGAACTATTCTTTAGACAAAAAAATTAAACCAACAACAAAATAAGTAAGAAGGCAGAAGATCCTTATTTTAGACTGTGACCAGTGTACAATAATATAATATAGAAGCCATTTTCCACCCAGGATATTTTTTTGGTCCTTGTCTGAACGGTGGGACAAAAGAATTAAATTTGCATTTAAATAACCTCTTTCATCCTCGTAAGGAGCCAAAAATGACTGAGGTAAACTCAAATCTCTTTCTCAGCTGCTCCCCAAAATGATATGGTTCACAGCTACAGAAAATTTAATACCCTTCCAAATCTACCTTTACATTTAACCGCTTACAACCCTCGTCTTGTATCAGTGCTCACAAATCACCACATCTGATGCTTCTAATCTGCTTTTTTAGGTTAAAGAAGCTCTTCAGAAGTCTGTCTTTATAATATGATGACTTATTCATGCATAGATCCCTGTGCGCCTCTAATCTCAGTATGTGAAAATAGAAAAGCTTAATCACCTTGTGTCACTAACCATATCACACTCAGAACGGTGATGATAATGACTATGCAAAAATGATAGATCTTTTTTTTTTTTTTTTTTTTTTTAATCTCGTCATTCTATTTTTCAAAGACAGCAACTATGGGTACCTCATCAGAACAAGCTTCACTAATGAGGGTGTCTGTGAGGAGAATTCACTACAGAACATTTTGAAGAACTCAACGGTAAGTTTATAGGTAATACTATTGGCTATTTTTTTTATTTTTTTTTATCTTTCAATAATCATTGTTTTTCTATTCCCATATCTCAGCATGGATTAGTCAGGTAGTTTTGAAAGTGTCTCAAAACCGCATACTTACATACTACTCTAACTATTTGTGCAGTATACAGTATGTATAGCAACCTGGTATCATAGAATGAACGCTTCTCTACAGTATGTACAATTTTGCAAACTGACTTCTACATGCCGCTTTCTACATTTCGCCGCACTTTCCTGGTGAAATGAAAACTAGAGGTGCTACAACAACTGTGTGGTTTTATCATTGTCACACAAATCACGAGTACAATTGCTTATTTTGATTTTATAAAAATAGTTGGTTTTTTTCAGTCTATTACTCACCCACCACTTGTCAGAGTGTAGGGAATGATGAGGCTCAGGACCCGAGCGCAGAGTTATAAAAAAAACTACTGTCTCACATCCTTTTTGGTCTTAGGTCTCGGGCAGGCTTGTCAATTTGGGGCCGCACCTGTCCATGACCCACGTGGAAGCCCAGATACCGTACTTCCAACCGTCCAATTGCACACTTCTTAGGATTTGCAGTGAGTCCCGCCCATTTCAAAGACTTCAGGACAGCCCTAAGATGATGCAGGTGCCGCTGCCAATAATTACTGTATATAATGATGTCATCCAGGTAGGCAGCGGCATAAGCGGAATGTGGTCTGAGGATTCTGTCCATGAGCCGCTGAAATGTAGCCTGGGCCCTGAACAAACCGAAAGGAAGGGTGACAAATTGGTGTAAGCCAAACGGTGTGGAAAATGCAGTTTTTTCATGGGACATGGGAGATAAAGGGATCTGCCAATATCCCTTTGTCAAATCCAGTGTTGAATAAAAGCGAGCCGCGCCTAACCGATCGAGCAGTTCATCAATCTGAGGCATCGGTTACTCATCAAATTTAGACACTGCATTGACTTTTCTATGATCCACACAGAACTGGACCGAGCTTTGACTCTTCAGAACCAACACCAACGGGCTGGCCCAGTCACTGTGGGATTCGTCTATTACCCCCAAATCCAGCATGGCCTTTAATTCTTCCTGAACCACTTTTTTGTGTGTCAGGTAATCGGTAGGGATGACTGTGTACCACTACCCCTGGGGTTATTTCGATATGGCGAGAACATGTTGGAGAATTATTTTTGCAACCTGGCAACATCTGTGACTTGTGATGGTGAGAGGTAGTCTCCGCAAGTGACCGGGGTGACTCGACTGGTGGCTTTTGAGTTCACCTCCGGTCCAATATTTTTCCTCTCTGGAACCACTGTTGCCAAAGTCACAGGGGTAGTGGAATCCCTCTCTCCATGGTTTTAGGAGATTGAGGTGGTAAATCTGACATGTCCTGCCTCTATCCATTTGTTTAACCTCATAATCGATTTCCCAGACTCGCGTCAAAGGGTCTTTCCCACTTGGCGAGTAATTTAGAGCTCGATGTGGGGAGTAATAAAATAACTTCATCTCCCGGTGCAAATTTCCGTAGCCGAGGTCCCCTATTATACAGCCGGCTTTGACGTTCATGCGTGTTAATTGCCCCAGTGTGTGAAGTTTTGCTTTCAGGTCAAGAACATATTGAATTTAGTTTTTGCTGTTTGAAGGTCCCTCCTCCCAATTATCCCGTAGGACATCAAGCACACTGCGTGGTCGACACCCGTACAATAATTCAAATGGGGAGAACCCTGTGGAGGCTTGCAGGACCTCTCGAACTGCAAATAATAGGGGCTCGAGCCACCAGTTTCGAGCATCTTCGTGCTTCAACTTGCAAATCATATTTTTTAGTGCTGATTAAATCGTTCAATCAAGCCATCCATTTGGGGGTGATAAACGCTGGTCCGAATTGGGTTAATCCCCAATAATTCATACAGTTCGCGTAATGTGAATGACATAAAAAACGTCCCTTGATCAGTGAGGATTATTCGACTCGGAAGATTATTCTGAATAGTGCCTCCGCAACACTACCTGCTGAGGCACTGCTTCCAGATATCGCGTTGCGTAGTCCACCAGAACCAACACAAAGCGATGCCCACATGCTGTCCACTCTAATGGCCTGATGAGGTCCATACCAATTCCTTCGAAGGGGACCTTGATCAACGGAAGCGGGCACAATGGCACTCTTGGGGTGGCCAGCAGGTTCACCAGCTGACATTCACGGCATGCTGCACACCATCTGCGAACATCCCTGTGAATGCCCGGCCAATAAAAATGGGCCATTAGACGGTTCAGTGTTTTTACCTTTCATAAGTGACCCACCATTGGATTATAATGAGCCATCTGGAATAACATTTCCTGACGACTCTTCGGTACTTGATAACTGAAAACATACGGATATGCGAGTGCAATGTCTGGCCAGAGGCGTTGACCATCAATCACTTTCACTTGATCAAAGGCGTGCTTAAGGGTCTCGTCTCGCATCTGCTCCAGAGGGAAAACCCCTGCAGGGAATCCCCTAAGGGCTGGGGAATCCGAGACTTACCCCTCCCTTGCGTCACCCTGATGTGGAGCTGATGTAGATGGCCCTGGCTCCGCCTCTCCAGCCAGTGAATCGCAAACCACACACCGAGACACTTTGTTACAGGACCCATCCACACAAATTTCCCTCAATAAAGTGGTAAATGACAGCCAATTCATACCCAAGATAAGTGGATGGGGAGGCGGGGACTAACCGCAGCCTCGACACTATGCTTTTGTCCCCGAAATTGAATGATGACCATCACTAATGGGTAATAGTGAATATCCCCATGCACACACCTTACCTTCAGCTGCCAGCTTGTATCCAAAGCCTCGGATTGAATCAAGTTTTGGTGAATGGAGGTTTGATTACAACCTGAATCCACCAAGGCTTGATATGTTCCCCCTTTTATACTCACAGGTATCCGGTATGTTCCTGCTCGACTTAGGGCGGCCTGTGGTGCATGGTGGACCCGGACCAATGTCTCCACATCCATCGTGGGGCATCAGTCCTGGAAATTCCCAGGTTCCCCACCGCTCCAACAGACCAGCCCAGACTTCATGCCCACACCCGCGGCAGCAGATTCACCAGCCTGTGGGCACCCTTCCGGTAGCCGGCTGATGAACTGCTCCAGTACCACCAGATCGAGCAGCTCCTCACCGTTGCGATCTTCAGCCAGCATTCACCCTCGACAGGCATCATGGAGCTGTCGGTAGAAGGCAAACGGACAGCTGTTCTCTCCTAACATCAGTGGCCGGAAGTGCTGGCGATGCTGCTCCGGGCTATGGCCGACCCACTGCAAGATGGTTCTTTTCAGATCCTCGTACACCAGGAGATTGTTGGCCGGCAGTTGATGGGCCGCAAGTTCAGGATAACAGCGGCAGTAGGTGGACTGCCCAGTGGGTGCTCGGCCATTTCCATGCTTTGGCCACTTGCTCAAAGAGCACGATGAAAGCCTCCTGGTCATCCTGAGGTCCCATCTTGGACAACGCGACGTGTGGCATGGCCATGAATCAGTCTGGGGTCGCGGCTGAAGATTCCTCTTGGTGTACAAAGCTCCATAGCACCTGCCGGTCCTCCACTTGAGCCTTGAACAGCGCCTGGAACTGCTGCTCCTGTTCTACGCGTAGCTCAAGCAGAGCCTGATGTTGGGCTTGGTGGATGCCGGCGAGGGTCTTAACTACTTTGGCCAGCAGCGAGGACTTCATGATGGCGTTTCTTCCTTCTTCGATTCCAAGGTGTCGGCACCACTGTGACAGATTTGTGACTCTTTTTATGAAAGAGGAAGCGAGAGCCGGGCAACAATCCAACGTAAATTTATTTGACAGACAAATATATGCTTTTGAGCAACATGAAAGTTGCACACGATTCCTGCTGCGTGCGTCTCTCACATTATAAATACCTCTTGGTTGTGTACCTCTATGAAGTACAGTAAATACTATTAATAATAAAAGAATAATATAATACAATATTATAATGCAAAAGCTGTATATACAGTACTCATCATTAATACATGGAGAACACAAGTGATATAAAGTGGTGTGGAATCTAAAAATAAAAAAATCAGAAACAATCCGTAGAATTTCCTTCTAAAATGCAGCTGCATTTGTACTTTTGCATCCTGGTATTTATTTATTTCCAAAAACGTTCCTTCAAAAAGCAGATAAAATTGAGAAAACCCAGATTGTGCTCCCAAATGTACCCATAGCACAGTGAACCAACGTGTGGTGATGTTTGGAATAGAATGCTTGCTTACTACTTACTGAATACTTCACAGTATACACTGTATAATTCCTACTACCTGTAATTTAAAAACAATTTCAAACCACTTTTAGACCACTTCCTCTCATTTTTGGTTTGAAAACTCGGTTTCCTAACTTTATTGTTTTCCAAACATAAGCAGTAATAGTGAACGTTTCTTAACATAATTTTTCAAAGTATGTGGTAAGAGCACACATTTTCCAAAGTCTCCATTTTTATTAGAACATTCGGTTTTCAGGTTTCTAATGTCATGTGTTTTTCAAAGTATACGGTAATAGTGAGCATTTCTTAAAGTCGCCGTTTTCGGTGGAGGAAAACACTGTTGTAGTGTAGATGAGAGATGTACACATAGCAAAATTAATGCATCTCAAATGAAAACATATTAGAGTGGACATGTCCTTAAACAATTGTGACTATGTTGTCACATGACCTCATCACATTGCATGCTTAATTCAGCAAGTGCTGTTCAGTATCTTTGAAGTAATTTTTATTTTTTATTTTAATCCAATTATCTATAACATGTCTTTTGGCAGTTTGATAAGGCTAAATGATGAGTCAAGATTAATATGCAAATTTTACTAAATAGTATCCATTTGGAAGTAACACGTAATGTTAACATGATTTTATTGAATCACAGGCTAATAATATTCTTACATCTAATCAATAACTCATGCATTCATAATAATATCTTTACAGCATCAAAACCACTTTAACATTTAACATATTTATAATATCTTCTCAATATAACTTTCAGTTCATTCATTACACTGGACATGGGAGGCAGTGTTGTGCTGTGTGCTCTGTTGTACTGCACAATTTTGGCAGCTGTAGTTGGTCATTCGGGTGTTCTATGCAATTCATAAGGAAAATATGCATGCTTGCAGCACAATGTACTATATACTGCAGCAAAAGTAAGCGTAGTAAGTAGTATGATGTGCAGTAAGAACGTACATTATCTTCAGACTTCAGGTCATTGAGGAACAAGGTCTCCTCTAATCAATACACCAATAACAAGAAAGCCACAAGGTATTCACAATTTAATAGCACAGTTTCACCCATCTGCTACTCTTTGCAGTAGGAGGAAAAGGGCTAAGAGTGCATGTCTGGGGGGGGGGGGGGGGGGGGTGTTTAAGACATGAAATGTTAAAGTGGTGATGGCCTGTCAAATCAAATAACCAATGCTATTTCAGAGAATTCTCTGTGATTGTTTCACCATTGTTGAGAGGCTAATTGACCCCCCCAGACAGGCTGTCAGCTATAAAACCAGAAAAACACTAAACACTTCACTGTCAGAGCCAGTCAATGCATAGAGCTTTGTAATTCAAGTAGAGGAAGGCTATACCAGGGGAAAGCCTGCACAGTTCATTGCACAAAGTGTGTAGTATTTAACATTTTTGAAAGGGTCATACAATGAGAAATCACATTTTCCTTGATCTTTTGAAATAATCAAAACTAAGAACTCAAAACTTCTTCGCTAGTCCAAAAGGCAAAGCTGCAAAAACGGCTTATTTCGAAATTGACTAGAACAACCGTGACTAACAATTTAAGGGGACCTTGGGGGGAAAAAAATCTAATTATAAAAACTTATGATATTGCCCCTATAATTTGTGTATCCTGAAATCTACCCCATTCAGCTGAATTACTGACAAGTGGCTTCCCTCATCAGACATTTTTTGCATCAGTTCCAATGTAAAGTCATTTCTCACTAGCGCTTCTGATCGTGCATTGCATGAACAATATCAGACAATATCCGACACGGGCTCTTGTCCCATGGAACATTCAGAGGTTGTGTTTTCCCTCTAAAGGCCTTTTCACACCGGACATGATGTGAAAAAGCGAGTCGAATGGCCAACGAATTGCGCTTTTACATTATAAGTGTCGAGAATAATCTGCACTAGCACTTTCATGCTTGTACAATAGGTAGTGCTGGTCGACAGGCAATTTTAAGCAGAGTTCAGGCCAGGCTCTACTTCAACGCTTAATGTCAGTGGGCAAAACAGTTTTCTGGGCTTTAGCACCACCAATTACACTGGTTTTGTTAAATGCAACGGCTCCTGACACGTGAAACAAAGTGCAAAAGTTTGTTGGTAAGGGCATTTCATTGCCAGGCAAGGAAAACAATTTGACACACTAACCACTAAAAAACACTTGCTTTTTCAGCATGCAAATGTTCGCTCGAGAATTTGCAGCGAAAATCCATGTTTAGTGTAAAAGTGTGTTTAGATTACATTTTTACTCCACTGTCAGTTAGGATTAGGGTTGGGTTTTGGGTTATGGCGTATGGTTAATAAAATATGCATTCCTGTTGACTGTGTTAGCTTATTTACAACAAAAAAAAATACAACTTGCTTTTGGCGCCACTCTGTGGTTATTTCACTCGGAAATGGAACTCACATGTGCCCATACGGTCAACGACACTTCCAGGTGTGGCCACTAGGGGTATTAATTCAAATTTCGCTATGTAGGCCGATTTCATCGCAGATCTTTTGACCTACTGTTGCTGAATTCACAGTGTGATCAGTCTGAAATAATTTCCTATCCTTCTCTTATGTGCAGAGACATCTGTAAGTAAGCCATTTGTAGGTTAACCAACAAACTCTATAGCACATTCATAAACATTGTTATTGAACAGCTTTCTGCAAATATTCCCTCCTTCTGCCATTGGTAAACAAACGGATAATCTTGCCCCAAACTCACACATCAGTACTGGCAAAACATCCTCTCACAGAATTTTGAAGAGTAATTCCACTTTAGTTTTAATTTCACCATGCAGTATTTACTCAATCTCAGAGAAGAGAAGACACAGTTAATGTATGTGATTACCTGGAACAATTAGCCATCTTCAAAGAAGGCCTGTCTCTCAGTCACCGTGTGATAGCTTCGACTAAAAAAGACAGTCGGGGGAAGATGAAAGCAAACACGTTGCTCAATTCAGTGGCTTATTTTAAGAGAAGATTTGATTATCTCTGCTCTCTTTTATAACCAGGATGTCAGGACAGCAAACCAGTTAATTAAGACAGTGTGAAGGTCCAGGTGGGGTTTATGCTGCCTCAGAATGAGTGCGGTGAAGAAGGTGCTGTCGGTATGACAGCGAGAAAATTAGAAGAGGGTATTGTAGTGTCTAAGGGGGATGAATCGCAAGCTATTACCATTAGTTAGATAGGTCTGACACAGAACGCTGTGTTTACCTTGAATTACCCTGGTCTCGCTGCTAAGCCATGGTGGAATATGCAACAAAGTATGAACTCCTTCAGAATCAGTTTACTCAATGGTATGTGCCTATATAGTGAACAATATGGAAATTCGGATTCTAAGCATTCCATCAAGGCCTCTGCAATCTTCAGATATTACCATATGTTTGAATGATACAGAACATGGAAGTGTGTTTAACCATATGTTTAATCATATTTCTATTATACATACTGTATGCTAGTAAAATATTACTAGGCCTATATTTATTTTATAGATATTTTTGAGCCCCTAACCAAATCAAATCAATATAAAAACGCAACAGCAGATAAACCTAGAGTACAGTCACATACATTTTTGAGGCACTTACAATGGAAGTGAATGGGGGGCAATTTTTAAAATGTAAAATATTCACTTTTTCAGAAGTCTAGCCACAAGATGTAACAAATATGCATGTAAACATGATTTTAGTGTGATAAAATCACTTACTAACCTTTTCTGTGTAAAGTTATGGCCAATTTTACAACTTCTTTGCTATGACGATATAATGTCAACAAACGCTAAAAACCAAAATTCACTGTAAAAATGACATTTTAAACATGTTTACAGCTCAAATAATACACAAGTTTTAACAGAATAAATAATGTACATAATGTTATCAAATTATAAGCTTCAAATTTCTGCCTTTAAACCCACCAAATACTGGCCACATTCACTTCCATTGTAAGTGCCTTACTGTTTCTCACTTTTTGCTTTTTGAAAGAAAAGGATGGACGAGTTGAAACTATTGTTTGTGGTAATCAACATTATGCCACAAATGCTGTCAATTGAGCTTAACTGAACCTGGAATACTCCTTTAAGAACAAAAAAGTGCTCCAGGTAACAGTGGTTAAAATAAAATATTATATCAAACAGAAATATATGCAGGGCTCGATTTGCAGGGGATGCGAGGGGATGCCATCCCGCTTGTTGCAAGAAATACCAAAAACCATCCCCCTTGTAAAACTACCATTACCCCTTACCATATCCTTTAGATCAAAACTAGTCATGCAAGTAAAATATTTAATTCCCTACCTTTTATAAATAACAGATACTGGCAATTAGCCACTCAGAATTAGATTTCTACAAGTGCGGGTTGCTGAAGTGGGTTTCGCCCAGGGTGCCATACAAGCTAGAACTGCTACTGGCTGTGGTAATTCGTTTTTTTTTTAATAATTCCAGGGTAATATAACACAAACCATAATGTTATAAATTTACACTCAATATTTTAAAAATGCATAATATAAAAAAAACTGCAAGATTTACGCTGCTAAATAAGGCGGAAACACGTCATCACAGTCTGTGAAAAAGGTCTGTGCCAGAGTTTAGCAATGGGATGACTTGTCCTTCCTAGTGTTCACATGAAACTTACACCAATGAAGGTAATGCAAGTATTCAAAAGTTTTCAAAAGTTTCACAGACTTTCAAAAATGGCCAAAAGAACAATTAGAGGAAATCTTTTGTCTTTCTTTAAAAAGAAAGAAAAGTGTGTGTGTGTGTGTGTGTGTGTGTGTGTGTGTGTGTGTGTGTGTGTGTGTGTGTGTGTGTGTGTGTGTGTGTGTGTGTGTGTGCGTGCGCGCGCCTTGTGTGTCTCTCTCTCTCTCTCTCGAACTGGCACCTCCGGCTTGTCTTTATCCCCCTCCCAGATGATTAGGACAATTCAGAGCCGGGCTTCCATCCTCACAGCCCGGCCATGCCCTCCTCCTCGTCATTGTAAGATTTTATTTTATTTATTTTTTTCAGTTGGAGACCCTCAAGACTGAGCCTGAAGTTAAAAAAAAATAATTATATATTTATTTTGAAATTTTTATGAAAACGCATATTTTGTTCAGGTCATGGTGTAACCCTGAGAAAACATCTTGATATTTTTTGACTCACAAATTCATAATATTAAAATATATATAAACTCAGCAAAAAAGAAACGTCCCTTTTTCAGGACACTGTATTTTAAAGATAATTTTGTAAAAATACAAATAACTTTACATATCTTTATTGTAAAGGGTTAAACAATGTTTTCCATGCTTGTTCAATGAACCATAAACAATTAATGAACATGCACCTGTGGAACGGTCGTTAAGACACTAACAGCTTACAGACGGTAGACAATTAAGGTCTCACTTATAAAAACTTAGGACACTAAAGAGACCTTTCTACTGACTCTGAAAAACACCAAAAGAAAGATGCCCAGGGTCCCTGCTCATCTGCGTGAACGTGTATTAGGCATGCTGCATGGAGGCATGAGAACTGCAGATGTGGCCAGGGCAATAAACTGCAATGTCTGTACTGTGAGACGCCTAAGACAGCGCTACAGGGAGACAGGAAGAACAGCTGATCATCCTCGCAGTGGCAGACCACATGTAACAACACCTGCACAGGATCGGTACATCTGAAAATCACACCTGCGGGACAGGTACAGGATGGCAACATCTACTGCCCGAGTTACACCAGGAACGCACAATCCCTCAATCAGTGCTCAGACTGTCTGCAGTAGGCTGAGAGAGGCTGGACTGAGGGCTTGTAGGCCTGTTGTAAGGCAGATCCTTACCAGACATCACCGGCAACAACGTCGCCTATGGGCACAAACCCACCTTCGCTGGCCCAGACAGGACTGGCAAAAAGTGCTCTGTTTTGTCTCACTAGGGGTGATGGCCAGACTCGCGTTTATCATCGAAGGAACGAGCGTTACACCAAGGCCTGTACTCTGGAGCGGGATCGATTTGGAGGTGGAGGGTCCGTCATGGTCTGGGGCGGTGTGTCACAGCATCATCGGACTGAGCTTGTTGTCATTGCAAGCAATCTCAACGCTGTGCGTCACAGGGAAAACATCCTCCTCCCTCATGTGGTACCCTTCCTGCAGGCTCATCCTGACATGACCCTCCAGCATGACAATGCCACCAGCCATACTGCTCGTTCTGTGTGTGATTTCCTGCAAGACAGGAATGTCAGTGTTCTGCCATGGCCAGTGAAGAGCCCGGATCTCAATCCCACGTCTGGGACCTGTTGGATCGGAGGGTGAGGGCTAGGGCCATTCCCCCCAGAAATGTCCGAGAACTTGCAAGTGCCTTGATGGAAGAGTGGGATAACATCTCACAGCAAGAACTGGCAAATCTGGTGCAGTCCATGAGGAGGAGATGCACTGCAGTACTTAATGCAGCTGGTGGCCACACCAGATACTGACTGTTACTTTTGATTTTGACCCCCCCTTTGTTCAGAGACACATTATTCCATTTCTGTTAGTCACATGTCTGTTGAAACTTGTTAGTTGTTGAATTTTTTTTATGTTCATACAAATATTTACACATTTTAAGTTTGCTGAAAATAAAAGCAGTTGAAAGTGAGAGGACGTTTCTTTTTTGCTGAGTTTATATATATATATATATATATATATATATATATATATATATATATATATATATATATATATATATATATATAACCTAGAATGTGTTTGAAATTGTTTTTTTGAAATTTGTTTATACTGTGATGTATTCAAGGACCAAAGAAAGTATTATAATTCTTTTTACTTTATGGTTACACTACACGACAAGTGTTTATGAAACCAAATTGGTCACAGAGATTACATTTCTAAGAACTTGACACAAGTGTTTTAAACTAGATTTTTAAAAGATTTCTTATTTTTAACACCTCGGACAACCTTATTTGTCAATGACCCATAAGTATAAGCACCACCCCCGTTGTGTCACATCAAAAAAAGTGCCACTTTTTCAAACGCTGTGTCAAATTACACACAATGCAAATGTTTAAAACATGTCATGAGACCCTTGCATCTGTTTCATTAGGCTGCTCTCCACCTAGCTGTTTTTGAACACAATTCAATAGCTGAGTACAGCTAAACAATCGGCAATAAATTAATGCATTAAATCGACAGCTCAAAATGGAATCCTTATAATGCTAAATGCAACACCAGCATAATGTTTTGGTGATGCAGGACGAAAATTGCTAGAACCATATTTCCTTAAGAAAGTGTGTTGGATGTGTGAATGTTTCAATTTGTCTTCAATTTGGCCTGCTATCATTTGCAGTAATGATCTGACAAGTGTCACAGTGAAACCAAACTGAGACAGATTATACCGCACTGATGCCAAACAACAAAGATGGTAAAAGAACAAAAGGGTTTTACAATCCTGTTATAGCTCTGAATCTGCCAAGTCGTTATCTGACATGTGCCCAGAAAAACATTCAGTGAGCTACAGAAAATAAAAAGTAAATGGGAAATGTTTGGAATCATGGCCCAGGCTTTAAAGGGCATACATTTCAAGGTGAGTCCAATTTATTCGGCACCAAAGCAACAACAGAGGCTTTGGCATTCACCAAAGTCACCGTGCAAATCAGATAATGGCAGTTTCCCCCCAGTAACAGTTATAAAACTACAACATATTTACTTTATTGGAGTAATAGAATGAACAAACTTTGCTGTAAATGCAACAAAATAACAGTTTTTTTGGTGCTGTGTACATCTCGCTAAACTTTTCCATTAGGATATGGTTGTAGGAATAATTAAATTATTGATAACTCTCAAATGCTCTCATTATAGTTAGTCTGGGTGTTTTATTGTTTTAATAAAAAAAAAACTAATTTTATATTAAGGCACACATCCTATTTATCCCCAGCTCAAAATGTTTTTTAGTTTATTTATCTTTTTCTGTTGAAAGATAAACATAAATGATAATGAAAGCCAAAATATTAAATGCCATGAATCAATATAAAATATACTGAGTAATCCATTATTTTGTAGAGGGAGAAAAAATGAAAATTTTCATCTGTGATTCTGTAGCAAAACTTCAGGTCAAAAAATTAACCATTGAAAGGTGGCAGCATCATAATTTTATTTTTATCTGTTATCAGTTTTATCTGAATTCGGTCTTGTGTCTGTCTTGTCTCCTCTAGCCAACATTTTCATCAGTTCCACTTAATGCCTTCGATATACTTGTGGAGTTGGATCAATCTGACCTCTACAAGTAGGCTGGATATGATTCCATTGACCTGTCTCTCTGAAAAATTGTGTCTAATATGGTTTTTGTGCCACTATCTCATTGGTGTAATCTCTTATATGACATGACTGAAGGCCCCGGGGCCTCTTCTTCTGTTCTGGTTTGACAAAGGCGTTCATCATTTCACTCTTATTTCCAGTTGTCATGAATTTTACAATGGCAAAAAAAATAAAAAATATCTGTAATGCATAACTAGTAGTTCATCCACATAGAAAACTAGTCCCATCCCTAAAAGGATGATTCAGACAACTTTCCAGCTCAGATAACACACAATTACATTTGACTATTAAACCATGATGTCATTAAGGAACTGGCTATTGTTAAATACATATTACAAATAACTAACAGGATGGAAGGTAATATTGAGGAAATAGAGGGATGATGGAGGTTTGCCAAATAAAACAAAATTCCCAAGAAAATATGTTCTGTTTGAAACATTTAGATTAGTAAGAAATATATGAAAAAACAACTGGTGTGTTTAATTAATGGACAGTTTTTTTTATAATAGAAGTTAGTTTATGGGGGGGGGGGATTGCAACATTGTTGTGAAACTATTCGTTTAACACACAAACACACACACACACACACACACACACACACACACAAACACACACACGCACACTCACACATACATATACATATACTGGCGGCCAAAAGTTTGGAATGATGTACAAATGTTGCTGTTTCGGAAGAAAATTGGTATTTTAATTCACCAAAGTGTCATTCAGCTGATCACAAAGTATAGTCAGGACATTACTGATGTACAAAACAGCACCATCACTATTTGAAAAAAGTCACTTTTGATCAAATCTAGACAGCAGCCATCACTCCAACACCTTATCCTCGAGTAATCATGCTAAATTGATCATTTGGTACTAGAAAATCACTTGTCATTATATCAAACACAGTTGAAAGCTATTTGGTTCATTAAATGAAGATTGTCTTTGTGTTTGTTTTTGAGTTGCTACAGTATGCAATATACTGGCATGTCTTAAGGTCAATATTAGGTCAAAAATGGCAAAAAAGAAACAGCTTTCTCTAGAAACTCGTTAGTCAATCATTGTTTTGAGGAATGAAGGCTATACAATGCTTGAAATTGCCCAAAAAACTGAAGATTTCATACAAAGGTGTACACTACAGTCTTCAAAGACAAAGGACAACTGGCTCTAACAAGGACAGAAAGAGATGTGGAAGGCCAGATGTACAACTAAACAAGAGGATAAGTACATCAGAGTCTCTAGATTGAGAAATAGACGCCTCACATGTCCTCAGCTGACAGCTTCATTGAATTCTACCTGCTCAACACCAGTTTCATGTACAACAGTAAAGAGAAGACTCAGGGGTGCAGGCCTTATGGGAAGAATTGCAAAGAAAAAGCCACTTTTGAAACAGAAAAACAAAAAGAAAAGGTTAGAGTGGACAAAGAAACACAGATAATTGGAAAAGAGTGTTATGGATCTTAACCCCATTGAGCTTTTGTGGGATCAGCTAGACTGTAAGGTGCGTGAGAAGTGCCCGACAAGACAGCCACATCTATGGCAAGTGCTACAGGAAGTGTGGGGTGAAATGTCACCTGAGTATCTGGACAAACTGACAGCTAGAATGCCAAAGATCTGCAAAGCTGTCATTGCTGCACATGGAGGATTTTTTGATGAGAACTCTTTGAAGTAGTTTAAGTGAAAATTTTTTTAAATTGTAATGTAATTTTTCACGTTATTAATGTCCTGACTACATTGTGATCAGTTGAATGCCACTTTGGTGAATAAAAGTACCAATTTCTTTCCATAAGAGCAAAATCTGTACATTATTCCAAACTTTTGGCCAACATATATATATATATATATATATATATATATATATATATATATATATATATATATATGCACAACAGTTATTTCTGGTCCTCGAATCTGACTGGACGAGAGATGTTCCATGAGTACTGATAGTCTCACACCATCAGCACTCCGCCGCTTCACTGTTTGTATCACTCTGCTTGTGTTCGTGCCATTCTAAACTAAAGTGTAAGAGCAGTGCAGATGTGTTAAGAGCTATATGAGTCTCTTTACATACATATTTTTGACATGACATATTTTAGCCAGCAGGTGGCAGCAAAAGACCATTTTTGTGTGTAATAAAAGCCAGTTAGGTGGCGTGAATTGAGTCAGCGTCAGTCAGTGTTTTCATTCATCAGCACTATGTGATTGCTCGTATTACTGCTATACTACTAAAGATAAGAAATAACTTTAAATGACTTTAACAACTTCAGCATTAAGGCTCATCACAGCTGAGAGACACAACAGACTGATTAATAACACAAATTAAGGCGGTTACCTCTTACCGATTTTCCACATCGGAGAGGATATACTGTTCAAAATGGCGGAGGAGATTGCGGTTTCTATAGTGAATGACTCTTGCGCACCAGCTACTGCGAAAAAGGGAGGAATACCCAGGCTTCGACAGCTATTTTTCCACTGAGAAAATAGGATGAATTTGACCAAAATGACATTATCTTCAGAAAGCTAACACACTACAGCATCTCTGCTTGGGAGTGGCAACAGGTGATGGCACACGCTCCATCTCTCTTGCTCTTGCTCTCTCTCGCTCTCTCTCTCTCTCTCTCTCTCTCTCACACACACACACACACACACACACCCTTGTTCCTCCAATAACTTGTTAGAAACAGCCCAAGCAATGATACTAGTAGTTCTAAAGTGAAGCTTTTGAGAGGCTTGGACACATCAATTGGTCTGAACCAGCAATGGCAGATTCTGATCCATAAGAAAGTAGTACCATGCACAAATGTGTTTTCTATGACTGTACTCAGTTTTTCCAAAAAAAAATATTTTATTTACTTGTTTCATTGAACTGTTGTACATAAGCAATATCACACTTGTAATCATGCTATATGGCCCTAAATCAGCACTGCTGTGATTAACTACGGCACCCGGCCTGCGGCCACGTACCTGTGGCTGAATCACAGCAGTGCTGATGTAGGGCCATATAGCCCAATTGCAAGTGTGATATTGCTTATGTACAACAGTTCAATGAACAAGTAAATAATAAAAAAAATATATATACAGGTGCATCTCAATAAATTAGAGTGTCGTGGAAAAGTTCATTTATTTCAGTAATTCAACTCAAATTGTGAAACTCGTGTATTAAATAAATTCAATGCACACAGACTGAAGTAGTTTAAGTCTTTGGTTCTTTTAATTGTGATGATTTTGGCTCACATTTAACAAAAACCCACCAATTCACTATCTCAACAAATTAGAATATGGTGACATGCCAATCAGCTAATCAACTCAAAACACCTGCAAAGGTTTCCTGAGCCTTCAAAATGGTCTCTCAGTTTGGTTCACTAGGCTACACAATCATGGGGAAGACTGTTGATCTGACAGTTGTCCAGAAGACAATCATTGACACCCTTCACAAGGAGGGTAAGCCACAAACATTCATTGCCAAAGAAGCTGGCTGTTCACAGAGTGCTGTATCCAAGCATGTTAACAGAAAGTTGAGTGGAAGAAAAAGATGAACAACCAACCGAGAGAACCGCAGCCTTATGAGGATTGTCAAGCAAAATCGATTCAAGAATTTGGGTGAACTTCACAAGGAATGGACTGAGGCTGGGGTCAAGGCATCAAGAGCCACCACACACAGACGTGTCAAGGAATTTGGCTACAGTTGTCGTATTCCTCTTGTTAAGCCACTCCTGAACCACAGACAATGTCAGAGGCGTCTTACCTGGGCTAAGGAGAAGAAGAACTGGACTGTTGCCCAGTGTTCCAAAGTCCTCTTTTCAGATGAGAGCAAGTTTTGTATTTCATTTGGAAACCAAGGTCCTAGAGTCTGGAGGAAGGGTGGAGAAGCTCATAGCCCAAGTTGCTTGAAGTCCAGTGTTAAGTTTCCACAGTCTGTGATGATTTGGGGTGCAATGTCATCTGCTGGTGTTGGTCCATTGTGTTTTTTGAAAACCAAAGTCACTGCACCCGTTTACCAAGAAATTTTGGAGCACTTCATGCTTGCTTCTGCTTTTTTTTTGGCACCTGCCCACACTGCCAAAAGCACCAAAAGTTGGTTAAATGACCATGGTGTTGGTGTGCTTGACTGGCCAGCAAACTCACCAGACCTGAACCCCATAGAGAATCTATGGGGTATTGTCAAGAGGAAAATGAGAAACGAGAGACCAAAAAATGCAGATGAGCTGAAGGCCACTGTCAAAGAAACCTGGGCTTCCATACCACCTCAGCAGTGCCACAAACTGATCACCTCCATGCCACGCCGAACTGAGGCAGTAATTAAAGCAAAAGGAGCCCCTACCAAGTATTGAGTACATATACAGTAAACTAACATACTTTCCAGAAGGCCAACAATTCACTAAAAATGTTTTTTTTTTATTGGTCTTATGATGTATTCTAATTTGAGATAGTGAATTGGTGGGTTTTTGTTAAATGTGAGCCAAAATCATCACAATTAAAAGAACCAAAGACTTCAACTACTTCAGTCTGTGTGCATTGAATTTATTTAATACACGAGTTTCACAATTTGAGTTGAATTACTGAAATAAATGAACTTTTCCACGACATTCTAATTTATTGAGATGCACCTGTATATGTGATATTGCATATATATATACACACACACAGTGGTGGCCAAAAATATTGGCACCCTTGGGTAAATATGAGCAAAGAAGGCTGTGAAACAAAATCTGCATTGTTTATCCTTTTGATCTTTCATTCAAAAAATTCACAACATTCTAACCATTAATTGAAGTAAAACAATTGAAAGAGGGGAAATATTTCATTATTAAATAAATATTTTCTCCAAAACACGTTGGCCACATTTATTGGCACCCCTAGAAATTCTTATGAGTAAAATATATCTTAATTATATTCCCAGTCATATTTAAAAATTTTTAGTGCACCTGGGTGACTAGGAACATGAAATTGTTCAGCCATGACTTCCTGTTTCACAGGGGTATAAATATGAGGTAACACACAGGCCAAATTCCCTTAATCATCAATCACCGTGGGATAGACTAAAGAATATAGTTCTGATGTGCGGCAAAATGTTGTTGAGCTTCACAAAATGGGAAGTGGCTATAAGAAAATATGGAAATGCCCATTTCCACCATCAGGGCAATAATTAACAAGTTCCAATCAACTGGAGATCTTAAGAATTGGCCTGTAAAAGGACATGTGTCTATATTGTCTCCACGCACAGTGAGGAGGATGGTTCAAGTGGCCAAAGAATCTCCAAGGATCACAGCTGGAGAATTGCAGAAATTAGTTGGATCTTGGGGTCAGAAAGTCTAAAAAATATATATATCAGACATCACCTACATCACTACAAGTTGTTTGGGAGGGTTTCAAGAAAAAAAAAAAAGTCTTCTATGGTTCTATGGTCTCCAAAGTTTCTATGGTCAGATGAAACAAACAAAGGGCTTTTTGGCAGCGAACACCAGAGACAGGTTTGGCGCACACAGAGATGAAGTAGTCCCCAATGCCCACAGTTAAATGTGTTGTTGGATATTGAATGTTGTGGGGCTGTTTTTCTGCCAGAGGTCCTGTACATCTTGTTCAGATACATGGCATCACGGACTCTATCAAATATCAACAGATAAACAATCTAAACCTGGCTGCCTCTGCCAGAAAGCTTACAATGGGCCCTGGTTGGATTTTCCAGCAGGACAATGATTCAAAACAAACATCAAAATCAACACAAAAATGGTTCACTGACCACAAAATCAAGGTTCTGCCATGGCCATCCCGGTCCCCTGACCTGAACCCCATAGAACATTTGTGGGGTGAACTGAAGAGGAGAGTCCTCGGACATAGACTTCGGAATTTGAAGGATCTGTAGAGATTCTGTATGGACAAATGGTCTCAGATCCCTTGTTATGTGTTCCGACCTCATTAGGCATTATAAAAGAAGACTCAGAGCTGTTCTCTTGGCAAAGGGAGGTTGCAAAAAGTATTGGATAAAAGGGTGCAAGTAATTATGGCCAATGCATTTTGGAGAAAAATATTTATTTAATAATTTCCCCTGTTTCAATTGTTTTACTTCAGTTAAAGGTTAGATTTTTGTGCATTTTTTGAATGAAATATCAAATGGATAAATGATGCAGATTTTTTTTTCACAGCCTTCTCTGCTCATATTTACCAAGGGTGCCAATATTTTTGGCATGAAAATCCCAGGAGATCAGCAGTTACAGAAATACTCAAACCAGCCCGTCTGGCACCAACAATCATCCATGCGATTATCTAATCAGCCAATCATGTGGCAGCATTGCAGTGCATAAAATAATTCAGATACAGGTCAAGAGCTTCAGTTAATGTTCACATCAACCATCAGAATGGGGAAAAAATGTGTTCTCAGTTATTTGGACTGTGGCATGTTTGTTGGTGCCAGATGGGCTGGTTTGAGTATTTCTGTAACTGCTGATCTCCTGGGATTTTCATGCACAGCAGTCTCTAGAATTTACTCAGAATGGTGCCAAAAACAAAAAACATCCAGTGAGCGGCAGTTCTGTGGACGGAAACGTCTTGTTGATGAGAGAGGTCAACAGAGAATGGCCAGACTGGTTCAAACTGACAAAGTCTACGGTAACTCAGATAACCAATCTGTACAATTGTGGTGAGAAGAATATCATCTCAGAATGCTGTTCTGAGATGTGGGTTGGCGATGTTTTGGTGGCATGAGTGGGACCTACACAATATTAGGCAGGTGGTTTTAATGTTGTGGCTGATCAGTGTGTATGTATGTGTGTGTGTGTATATATATATATATATATAAAACTTAGCTTGGACAACATCTCAAAAATATCAAACACTTGCTATCAAAGTCTGGCATTTTTGAAGTCCAAATGGCACCTTCAAAGTCAATGGGCCAGATAAAGCATTTGAATTAATGCCATCAATTAGTATGTAACCACAGAGGCCTCCTGAGAACATATCTTTAACTCTTTCAACGCTCTTCATTTCTGCCAAATTGGGAACGGTCAGTCGAGGTGATTTAGAAAGGAAGAGTCTGCCATCTGCTGTTTCAACTGAGGAACCTTTTAAAACCCCATATTAGCACCTTATTAGTATTTTTTTGTTTCAAATGTCATCATAGGGTTTTCTTTTGACGTAAAAAGTAGGAGTAAAGTTTATATCCATTTTAATTTTATCAATCTGTGACTAAAAATTTAGTCACACTTAAAGGGACAGTTCACCCAAAAATGGAAATTCTGTCATCATTTACATCATGTTGTTCCAAACCTGTATGACTTACTTTCTTCTTTCTTTTACTAGATTAGAAAATGAGATGTTATGATAAATGTCCAAGATGCTCTATTCCATTTAATGAAAATAAATGAAATGGGCTGTCAGCCTCCAAAAAAACACCATAAAAGCTGTCTATACAACTTGTTGTAAGTCTTCTGCAGTGTGTGTGTGTGTGTGTGAGTGATGGACAGACTTACATTTTATTCATTATTCACTTGATGACAGAGTTTTCATTTCGGGGCAAACTATTCCTTAAATACACAGAGAACACTTATGGATTTTGGCCTAGATACCTAATTTGAACACTGGAGGCGCTACAGCCTCTCTCTACAATGCTTAAGCGATGTACACTACCTCTTTTAACCACCAGAGGCCACTAAACACCACACAATATAAACACAGTACTTGTCACTTCCACTTGCACCACTCAATATTTCACATTTATTGACTTTATCAATAAATACTTTTTCACAGCACTGTAGCGTAATTGATAGCGTAGCATGATTTAGGTAACAATTTAACAGCTAATCCAGGTTTAGATAGTAAATAATCCTTTATAAGCTTTTACCAAACTATTATTAAGTAGATGATTTAATCTACAGTAGGGATTGATCCCTTGAGCAAGTGGCATGAAAGCACAGTGGGGTTAATCCAGAGGCTTTAAACATAAATATCCTCAGAGAAAGGAAAAACAGATTTATTTTGAATGCTTTTTTTCATGCCGTGAGTGGTGCCGTCATCTCAGTTTTGACAAATTTTAACCCTTAACACTTTCTTTTCACATGCTGAGAAAAGGCCATATTGGATTTTCAGCACTGTCAATGCCAGCTTTCTCTTTTCATACCATCTATTTTTTTCCACTAAGCTTTGATCAATTCACTGTTCTTGAGGCTGAAAAAAGGTGGAATTAAGCTGACCAGTCTGCTCAGTCTGCAGGCTCTTTGTAGTGCCATAATAACTGCCATGAAGTTACAGTAGCTTCTGCCAGCGACCAGTCCACAAATCAGCATCCTCCTCAACCAGACCAGATCAGCAGGGATAGGAGTCGTAAGTAACTGAAGGCCACGTCCACACTAACACTTCTGTTTTTATTTCCTAACGTCATCGTTTTTCAAAGTGTGCAGTTACGGGGAGCATTTTCGAAAGTCTCTGTTTTTCAGTGGAGGATAACGCAGTTCTAGTGTGGATGAGAGGCATAAACTTAGCAAAATCGAACGTTTTCAAATGAAAATGGATTAGTGTGAATGTGGCCTGTATAGGAACCAGTTATCAATCCCCGACTCTAACTACCATAATTATCCAGTGGCAACTGACTGGCATAAAACCGTCACCTAACAACCATATACTGTAAAATGTATATCGCACAAAGGCATTGCTTGAAAAAAAAAAACCTGAGAAATCAATCTTCAGTAGCAATTACCTCCATCCGTTTCTTGCGCAACACTAAGACCTGACAGCCAAGTGTATCAGATTTACCAGGTAAACTGGCTGGATAATGAATGAGGGGCACAATGGAAAGCAGGTCAACGTGAGAACGGCTAAACGGAAAAGCATGTCAGGTTTGTATAGGATCGGGTGAAGGATGTAAGGAGATGAAAGAGTGGGAGCAACCTCTGGAAATAACATCCAAAAATAAGATCCACTCTAAACAACATAACAGGGCTTTTTCAGGATACATTCTACAGTTTCACCATCAGTTTGTTGAAACGCATTGATTTCATCCATTAGTGAGTAGGGGGCTGATGTGTTTTGTCGACTTTACCCAGGAACATCTAGAAATGCCAAACAGTCGAGGTGTAATCAAGGGATTTCTGTGACCGGCTGTTGTTGGATTGTTGCCCCAAGGTGCTCATTCCCCGTAATGCTGGATGATTTCAGTGGACTCTGATCACAGCTGTGAAATGTAGGGACAAATGAAATGATGTATGTTTTTCTACAAGTTTATCACAGAGAACAAGACTCTTTTGAGCAACTTTATTTTAAGGAATGAACCAGGTTCATACAAGTTAAGCACTGAGGACAGAATCTGTGACATGCTGTCGATAACCACAGAAAATAATTTCATCTCATCCATCAGGTTGTGAAAACAAACAAACAAATATTGTGTAAAGCAATGCACTTATAATGGAGGTTTATGGGACAACATGGGATTATTAAAGTATAAGCGAGGTTTTGCTTGCATTTGCAATTAAAAATTACTAATATGCAATGCCAAATTTTAACCCATACATGTGCGATAAGTGACATTTCCACCTAAAAGAAGCATTGCAACAAAGAACATATTCAATAAGTCCGATGATTACTTTGCAATTACCAAATCTTAAGCGCTGAAACTCGATTTATCTTCATGATGATTGTTTACAGTAATGAAAATATATCATGTCAAATTAGTCATGAAAGGAATGTTCTGGGTTCAATACAAGTTAAGCTTAATCAACAGCATTTGTGGCATAATGTTGATTACAACAAAACATTAATTTACTCAACCCTCCTTTAAAAAAAATAATTAAAAATCGAGGTTCCGGTGAGACACTTACAATGGAAGTGAATGGAGACAATTTTGGGGCAGAAAATGTGAAGCTTACAATTTTATAAAAGTACTTACTGCTGTTGCTGTTAAACTTATGTATACTTGAGCTGTAAAGTTGTTTAAATCATAGTTTTTACAGTCGTTTTAGGTTTTTAGGGTTTATAGGTTTACGTCGTCATGGTTACAAAGTTGTAAAACTGGTTATAACTTTACACAGAAAAGGTTCCTAAGTGATTTTATCACTCTAAATTCATGTTAACACACATATTGTTTACATCTTGTGTCTATACTTTTGAAACAGTGAGTATTTTAACGTTTACGGAGTGGCCCCATTCACTTCCATTGTAAGTGCCTCACTATGACCCAGATTTTTCAAAATTAATCAAAGTCAAAATAATTTTTTTTGCTTAACATTATGCCACAAGTGATGTCGATTAAGCTTAACTTGTATTGAACCCAGAATATTTCTTTAAGAACATTACATTGTATCAAAATTGTAGTAGCAGTATAGTAGTAGAAGTCAATTGTAGTAATAAATAAAAAACAATAGTAGCCTACTAATTTTTTAAATATCAACAAAACAATTTCAATTTTTATTTGTGCTAATGAGAAAAGTAGTCCCACTGCTAACAGAATGATTTAGACCTAAAAGGAGGATTTAGATTAAAATTTTACAGCTCAAACAACACAGTTTTTTACAGAAGGCTTCAAGCGCTTTAAAAAAGAAAAAAAGAACCGCACGTGGCTAATTTCAGCTTTAGAACTCTCAAGAATGCCGTGCCCCGTTGACGTCCATTGTAAGTGAATTACTTTAGACACAGATTTGTTTGTTTTTACAAACTGAGGGATGAGTCACCGATGCTGTCCATAGAGCTTGACTTATGAACCCGCATCTTTCCTTTAAAAGGCTTTTTGCCCATAAGTGAATTGACCTTCACTGAAACATTTCAAGTTTCTCAAGCATTTACGAAACTAGTCCATTGTTGTTTACCCCATTGTCTTGAATACACAAATCTAGCATGGTAATAATGAAGCAGACACTTAAGCCTTCACAATAATTTTGTGGTATTTAGTAAATGTCATGAGTCTAATTACATAGGCAGACTCCACAACTCTGCTGAAGAAAATAAGCCAACCAATGAAACCTGAATAAAACACCTAAACTCTATAGATAATGTATGTGCTGCTGTTCACAAAGGAAGTCTTCAAAAAGATGTGGTTGTGAAAATTTAATCAGTCATTAAAAAAGACAGTGTGGCATGCTTCTGCATTCATGAAATACAGTGATGTGCACAGACCTTAGCAGGGGCGAAAGGACATGGACAGAGTGTGAAGAGAAATCTGCCATCAATAGTTGTTGAGCAGGAGGGGTGCAGCAGTAGTTGTTGAGTGTGTGTGAGTGTGTGTGTGTATGTGGTGTGTGGGGTGTGTGGTGTGTGGGGTGGGGGGGTGGGGGGTTGTGCTGTAGTAAAGACACCTCCGTGCTCTTAAAGGCACCTCTGCTTAAAAGGGCACCTTTAGATTTGAGAATGAAAGGCCCCATTCTGTGCACATCAGTGCAATATGTACACAAATAATTACTGCATGAACTGAGCTATAACCCATGTACTTTTTAAAAAGGACATTTGTTAAGTACAGTAACAACAAAGCTCACATGTCATTTATACACGTCATTGTCTGCCAAACAGAACATAATGTTTCAACATAAAAAAGTAAGAGATGTTTGAGAAAGTTTCCTGAAAAGAAGGTACAATTCAATGGTTTTAGAGAAAGTAAGGGAAGTACATCATAGAAGCTCGAGCAGAATAAAAACATATAGACAAATAAATAAAGTATTATGTGCGATTTAGAAAAGAAAGTAATATCTCTACAATTCTGAGAAATATTAAAGCAAACAACTAGTGTAGGAGCTGGAGTAGGGAACGTTGGTGTGTGTAAATTTCATTCTCACAAGTGTAAACCAAAATCTCATCTGAAATTCAAGATGAAGAGAATACCAACAGTCCAAAACATTATAAGAGTACCACTACATTTACAAAATCCAATGTGTACTTGCATTGCATTATGGAGTAGCTCTAAAATCTCAGTTGTGCTTGTGCACAATCAAATATGTCAAGGCAAGTCATGTTACACCAGTTTTGATGTCACTTACGGTTGATTACAAATTCACAACAACTAATGATGTTTAACTTCATTGACATCAAATTAAGCAAGATGCATCTTGATGCACCAAAAGTTTTTAGTCTATATTTACTCTAAACTCAAAAGAAACAATAAGAAATTATATTTTGCATATAGAAAATGAGGCATATTTGTAGGGCCATAAAGATTTTTTACAGTGTGACATTATTTTCATGCCGAAAAATTGATAGTCACAATGAAATTCTCAATACCTTTCATTTTCGCAGATTTTTATTAAAAAAAATAATGAAAAAAATCATTGTACATTTCTTTATAACTCTTATACAGTAATAAATGTCTGTGTTAGGGTAATGAGAATCATTCTTGAAATTAATGATAGGAAAAGCAAAACATTCGGACGTGTTACAGTAATGAGAATTGGGGGTAAAATGTGCAAAAGTGCAAACAAATCTGATGGTCCTAATGTAGGCTTCATTTTCTTTGTGCAAAAAAAAAGAAAAGAAAAGAAAAAATACTATTATGAGGTCTGTGACTCGATTAAAATGTAGTTTTTAAATTGGGAATAAATTATGGTACATGGTACATTACAACAAACATTTAAAAAAAAAAAAACATAAATATTTGTACTTTATACTTTGTTTCAGAGAACTTGGTTAGTCATCATTTTTTTATTATTATTTAAATATGGACGTCAAAATGTATTTATTTATGTATTATTTATTTATTTTTGCGGATAGAGTTAATTAGACATATTTTTACAGGTATTAATCTTTGATACAATTATATGTTTACATGCCATCAAATCAGTGGGCATATTTGGTCAATTGGGCCATAATCTTCTGGTGTTTAACATAGGACTTTTTTTAATAATAGGATCAAATGGGCTGATTCAATTCATATCAAACTTTACTGGCAAGAGAAACTTAAGTGTACATTGTCAATGCATTATTAGGCACTATACATACAGATATAAAACACACTGAATGCTGAAGTGTCATTTGCTGAAGTTTTAAATCTCAAAACTATTGTCTCTGTCTGTCGTTCAGTCTCTACCAATATTCCTGTCTGCAGCTTGCTGAACAGCCAGGTCCTTCTCAGTCTCTATCCCGCACATGCATGGTCTCACTCGTGCGGTTTCGCTTTTGAAACGGGTTCAGATGAAAGTCAGTGAGCATTTTCACAGGATGCGAAGAGATACAGCAGCTTGCCTGTATCTCTTGCCCGCTTGCGGGTGAAGTCTCAATTCTCCTTACAGTAAATGTGCTCCCGTGTTACTTATGCCCGGGACATGTGTTGCGTGCAAGGAATAAGCGTGTACTGCTCCACACAATCAGATTCTGTGTTAGGATGTGCAGCTGAGTCAATGTTATCCATAGAAAGTGGGGAAAACATTGAAGTTTCACCCATTGTACAAAAGTGCCTGGGTTTGTTCCTGGCAGGCAGCAGATGCCTTAACCCCATCCCCATCCTAATTGGAGCCTGTAAGACAAAGCTATAATATGGCTTCAGAAGACTTGGAATATAGCACAATGGACTATGTCGTATGTCAAATGGATTAGGTTTATGGTACATTTGCTTTCCTTGTATGGAAAAGAGAGGTGTGACAATTCTGCAAAATATCTAAATTTGTGTTCCAAAGAAGAACAAAAATCATGTGGGTTTGAAAAGGTGTGGGAGATTAAATGATGGCAGGCTTTTCATTGTTGCGGTAAACCTTTTCTTTAAATGTAATATCATCTCAGATGTGTATCTTGCTGTTTTACCTCATTGATATACAACACCATCCTGTCAAAAGAATGGAGTGCACTCTAAACCCTGCACCTCTGATTGTAATACAGAGAGTTCCGGAATCTTAATGATGTTTCAGCACATGGATTGTATTAATTCACATCACTGGGCTTGAATCAGCAGCCGGCCGTGATCATTCTAGGCCTCACAACCTCCATTTGCTATTCAAAAAATATACAACTTTTACTCAAACAGTGAAAAATTAACGAACCAACGAACAATGCTTAGTTTTACCCCTAAACAAAACTTTTGTGTTCCACGGAAGAAAGCAAACATCAGGGACTGTACTGAGATGAGGGAACCATATTACAGTTTATTGGCACACATCAGTTATTTGTGTTGCATACATAAATACGGAATGAGTCACCAATTTTGTTCGCAGACATTTCCTTTCTGAAAATAAAGTCTTGGATGGGTGGCTAGCTATCACTTCATACATGTGTTGAATCAATTTGAAAATCAGTTGGTCTCTGAGAATAAAAGTCTAACTTTTTAATTCAAGCCAAGTCTTACGGTATCTTATGATTTCATCATAATTTTAACAAGTCAGTATCAGAATCAGAATGAGCTTTATTGTCAAGTATGCTGTGGTGATGTGGGTGTGGCTGAGCGATGTCTGTGGAGAGCGAGGCCGAGAGAGGAAGAACGATAAGGATTGACATCTGTGGGAAATTATCTATTACAGCTGTTTGTGTTTGCAGTGAGAGCTGGGAGGGATAAAAAGTCAGTCCGAACTGCCAGAAGGGAGAGGGAGATGCATGCAGCAGTCCAGTGTGTGCATGTTCATTGGTGTGCTAAAAAGCAATCCTTTGAGTGTTAGAAAGAAAAAGTGTGTAAAATAAAGATTTACATGGAGCGTTTACCTTGCCCCTGCTTCCTCTTTCAAGATTAAGCAAGAGACCTTGTCACATATGCTTACACATACAAGGAATTTGTAATTTGTCTTGGTGACAGAAGTTTCCAGTGCACAAACAATAAAACAACAAGACAGAGATAATACAAAATAGAATGAAAATAAAAAGTGAATAGAAAATACAAGTATATATAGAAATACAAAATAGACAGATTCTTGTGCCTGACGATTCTGGTGCTCAGTGCTCTGAAGTGATTTTTACAGCCCTTTTCCACACTCTGGAAGTGTACAGACCTTGAAGGGAGGGCAAGGGGCAACCAATAATCCGCTCAGCAGTCCAAACTGTCCTTTGTAGTCTTCTCATATCCGATTTCATGGCTGAACCAAACAGACAGTTACTGAAGTGCAGAGGACAGACTTAATGGCTGCTGAGTAGAACTGGATTAGCAGCGCCTGTGGCAAGTTGAACTAACTCAGCTGGCGAAGGAAGTACAACCTATGCTGGGCCTTTTTCACAGTGGAGTCAATGTGGGTGTCCCACTTCAGGTCCTGTGAGATGGTAGTGCCCAGGAACCTGAATGACTGCATTGCTGCCACAGTGCTGTTCAGAATGTTGAGCAGGGTCAGTGTTGGGGTGTTCCTTCTGAAGTCCACAATCATCTTTACTGTTTTGAGAGTGTTCAGCTCCAGGTTGTTTTGACTGCACCAGACAGCCTCTTGTTCAACCTCTTTTCTGTATGCAGACTCGTCGTCATCTTGGATGAGGCCGATGACAGTAGTGTCGTATGCAATCTTCAGGAGCTTGACAGAGGGGTGCTTGGCGGTGCAGTCATTTGTGTACAGGGAGAAGAGTAGTGGGGAGAGTATCCCTGGGGGGCACCAGTGCTGATCATACAGGTGCTGGAAGTGAATTTCCCCAGTCTCACTAGCTGCTGCCTGTCTGTCAGAAAGCTGGTGATCCACTGACAGATAGAAGTGGGAACAGAGAGTTAGGTTAATTTAGTCTGTAGTATAGCTGGGATGATGGTGTTGAAAGCTGAACTGAAGTCTACAAAAAGGATCCTTGCATATGTCCCTGGTCTATCCAGATGTTACAGGATATGATGCAATCCCATGTTGACTGCATCATCCACAGACCTGTTTGCTCGATAAGCAAACTGTAGGGGATCCGGAAAGGGTCCAGTGATGTACTTCAGGTGGGCCAACACCAGTCTCTCAAATGACTTCATGCCAAAAGACATCAGAGCGACAGGTCTTTAAGTCATTAAATCCTGCGATCTTGGGTTTCTTTGGGACAGGGATGATGGTGGAGTGTTTGAAGCAGCTGGGAACTTCACAGTGCTCCAGTGATGTCATGAAGATCTGTGTGAAGATGGGGGCCAGCTGGTTGGCAAAGGCTTTTAGACAAGTGGGTGAAACACCATCTGGGCCCTCTGGTTTCCTTGTCTTTTGTTTCTGGAAGACCTGGCACACATCCTCTTCACATATCTTAAGTGCAGGTTGAGTAGCAGAAAGGGGGAGGAGGGTGGATGCAAGAGGTGTTGGTATTTGTGTGAAGTGAAGGTCAGAGCGGTTGTGGGGTGTGAGACTAAGCTTTTCAAATCTACATTAAAACACATTCTGGTCATCAGCCAGTTGTTGATTCCCTACAGTGTTGGGGGATGGTGTCTTGTAGTTAGTAATGTTTTTCAGGCCTCTCCACACTGATGCTGGGTCGTTAGCTGAAAACTTGTTTTTCAGCTTCTCAGAGTAGCTTCTTTTAGCGCCTCTAATTTCCTTTGTCAGTGTGTTTTTGGCCTGATAATACAAGATTTTATCCCCACTTCTGTAAGCATCCTCTTTGGCCTGACAAAGCTGCCTGAAATTTGCTGTAAACCATGGTGTAACAGTTAAAGGATGGGCAAGGATTAGGAGGGAACCAGCTGAACAGTCAACGTAAAGTTTAATGGTAAAACTCAACATAAAACAAACATCAACAATCACACACACATGCAGCGCGGCCGCGTCCATCTCTCTCTCTCTCTCGAACTGGCGCCTCCGGCCCCCCTTTATCTGGCTCTCCCACTGATCATCTGATTCAGCACCGGCCGTGCAACCTCATGGCCTGGCCACGCCCTCCTCCTCGTAAAACTGATTGGGAAAAAATTACTAAACACAGGATAAACAAACAAAAACAACAAAAGAATTGGAGAGCTCCACACCGAGGCAGCCATCTGCGGAGCCATCTTTAGGTAAGGGTAGTCATGAGACTATGTTGGTTTTGTTGAAACTTTCATTACTAGCACCGTTCTTAAATGTACACAAGATGAATGTTTATATGGTAATTTACTGAATTATACTTTTATGTGGCCTGTAACTTGCTGCCTCCCTAAATCTCCTCATTTTTATAAAAGGTCAGCTTCTAAGGTCCTGAGATACATTACTATGTATGACTAATGCAAATATTGGAGTTAGTCTTAAGTCACCAGGTAATCAGATGCATTCATAATATGTACAGTACATGCTATGTACACTGCATACTGGATCTTTGCTGAACACTGAATATTGTGGGCTGTAGCACTGTACAGGATTTTCTCCTAGTAAAAAAAAAAAAAAAAAATGATGGTGCCATGACAGCAGGTGCAGTTTTTCAGATACAGACTGACTGATGGATGAGACCAGCTGAACTGCATGAGTTGGACGCACACCAGATCTGCTCGCAAGTATGGTAGCATATCCATGTCATCTTCAGAGCTATGATCGTTAGCTGATCATATGTACCTATTGATCTGGAAGGCTATAATGCTGGTTGTTCTCAACTGGTGGCTTGTAGGTCTGTTCTGATTGGGCCATAGACAGCAGGGAAGAGAAAAACAAAGTTAATGCAAGCAATAAAATACAACTTGTCATGTAATGCATAGTAGGAAGAATAGCTAAATAAATAAGAAATCATTTAAGGTCCGTAAGGGAAGAGAAAACATTTCCAAATTATTATTATTTTTTTTTTTTCATGACAAAGGCTGTGCTTCCAAAGAAACTCTATGGTATTTTGGCGCAAATTCATCTGACACTTGGTTGAAGCTCTGCAAATTAGACAGATGCCAACATGGACAGGTTGCATGGCATGCACTCATCCTCAAAAACCATGAACAAAACTACAAATGGTAAAAACAATGCAATAAAATCCAGACTACAATAGACTTTCACCTACATTAAGGATAAACCACAGTAAGTTTCGTGTGGTGAACTCTACGCAGCAGAGAGCACAAAACTATCGGAATTCAAGGGACATTTAGAAAACAAAATTGTTACTTTTCCTATTAAGCTTATGTACGACTGGGTATCGGTACAGATTTCCATATTTGATTAGATTCTGATTCGATTCCAATTAAGATTTGATTCGATTATGATTCATTTTTGATATATTTACTTATAATGTCCATTTTGCATAGTTAAAGATATTCTCTCTCAGCTAATGCAATAAATTATGCAGGGAACCTTCTAAATTGGTACATTATGAAAATATATGTTTTAAAAATTAACAGGGCCCAAACTATGCAGTTCATTTAGAATATTTTTACCAGATATAATAATCAACACAATCAACTGAAGTAAACTTTAAATAAAAGTGAAAGATCAATCTTGGAATTTTGAGAATCGATAGAGGGATCGTTCAAATAAAAATAAAACTATATTTTTACCCAGTCCTACTATTTCATGTTAATAATTGTGTATATTGTTGGGCTTATGCTGCTCACGGTAATGTTCCCGGATGACAAAACCAGTGTGAAAGATTTATGTTCGTATATATATTGCACATTTATTTCCTCCTCTCTCACATAAAACAAAAGATGGCTCTCAGTGGCCAACACAAACAGCATCCTTTAACAGTCTTTTAATCATATTTTTAAGCAGTTATTTGCTGCTGGTTATTCGGTCACCAGCTCTCTTGCCACTCTCTCCCCCACGCCGACTCTCTGACGTGCCTTATCAGGTCTTCCTCTGCCATCACTATAATGAGAGACAGGTGTTAGAGTAATTACAGCCCAGGTGACGAGCCTTACAGCTTTCCCTCTCCCGCAGACAGACACATGACCACACCCCCCATGCCACAACCAGCTTAAAGGAAAATTAAAAGTTTAATACAAGTTAAGCCGAATCAACAGAATTTGTGGCATAAACAAAATTCATTTAAACTTGTTCATTCTTTTCTTTAAAATGTTTTAACAGTGGAAGTGAATGGGGCCTCAATAGCATCATCACAGTTCCAGGAGCAGAGCAGGGAGGGTTCCAGCCGAAATAGATGCATGCCGGCCCCGTACGCCCTGGTCAACCTCAATGTAAAATCTGTCCTGAGGCAAAACCAGTTGAGATATGTATACTGGGCTCTATATATTACACTGAGGGTCTGATCTAGGCCTATGTACAATGTACAATATGCAATATACTTGTCATCAGATGCATCCCGCTGTACCATTTGATATGCTGTGTTTGAATAATAATTAAACTGGTGATGACTAGTGAGTTGGCAAGGATCAACCCTCATGTAGAAATTGTCTTGGAAGTGCTACAATATATAGGCTATATACAGGTGTATTGGTGAACAAACTAAAGGAACAACATGTGCTAAAGTAGTTTAACTTAATCTTAATTACAAATGCATTTGCAAAGGTGAGTCACATTAGATGTAATTGCCAATTAGCAATTAGCATTAGAATCTGTCAGAAATAAAAGAGTTCTGATCATTAGTATTTCGATAAGCAAGTGTTCTAGTCAACATGAGGTAAAGGTTTCCAAAGAGGCTGAATGTGTTTGAATAGCAGGTGCATCGATCACAAACACAGAGGAATCCTTTATTGCTCAAGGGGAACAGTCTTAAAAATAATGAAAGCAATTTCCAAACATGGACAAGCTGCATCCAGAGAAGTAGAAAAAGTCGAAGCTCACAAATAGCTGTAGACTGTCCTAGGGTAGTTATTGAATGGCCAAAAAGTGATGCCCAAAGTTTATTCTACTATTTATTTACCCTCAACTAACATCTAATGTAGTTTTGTATTCCTTACCACAGTCGCCACTGGAGGCCTAAAGACAATCAATTTTAAGGCATAATTTGCAATCCCATGATTCATTTAAACGGCACATTTACGACTTTAGACATCACAGCATCATTCTGTTACTGCATAATTTTCTGTACAGCTGCTTTGAAGCAATGTTTGTTATTAAAAGCGCTATACAAACAAAAATGACTTGACTTGGCTTGACTTGACTTGTTGTTTCAAACCAGTATGACTTTCTCTTTTTCCTGGAACACAAAAGGTGAATTTTTACAGATAATCCTGACCACTCTTTCCATATGATGAATGTGAATAGGGACTCGATCTGTCAAGGTCTAAAATGACAACAACAAAAAACAACACAAAAGTTTGATAGAAGTATGACTTATGCTCTATGTTCCAAGTATTCTGAAGCCATATGATACCCTTGAATGAGTAACCCAAGTTGTTATTCATTGAAAGTCTTCACTCCCCTCTACCAAAGCTCTGAAATGGACTTAAAAAATGTGTATGGTCTACAAAAAGGCTGCCATGATGCCATTTATTGCCATTGATGCCAAACCAATGACGCCAGTGGTTTTCACCTTTCTCATAACCAAACATAATTAAGATCAATGGCAACATGTTTGATTTAAGAGCTACAAAGGTATTGTTTGGCTTCAGAAGACTTGGAATATAGCAGACAAGCACTTTCGACTACTTTTACAATACATTTATGGTGCTTTTTTGTCATTTTGGAGCTTGACAGCCTCAGTATATTCAGGCAAGGTTATTCTTCAAAAATGTACCTGTTGTGTTCACATAAGTAATTCAGTCATACTGGTTAAATGTAGACATAACTTTTATTTGTGGGTGAACTATTCCTATAAAAATTACAAAAGAAATGATTTGAACTTCTGTGAACCTGCCTAAACTGCAAGCTAAAGAAAGACGATCGGGAACTGCTTGTTTCTAGTACCAAAGCACAACAAGATATCTAACCTGAAAGCTGCATAGAACCTGGAGCCTTGGGCAAAGGGATAAATGCATTTGAGTCTTCCTTTATAATATTTCCTACATTTATACAGTTTGAGAGAGTAAGAGTTTAGGTTTCAGAGGAAACAACAAAGTGCCTTCATCCCTGAATGTTGACAGATGCCAACTGTTAACTGTGTGCAAAGTAGATTTTCACCTCCTTCTCACTAAGGACTGCAGTCCTTTTTTATGTGGCGAATGGAGCAATTTCCCTCTACACATTGTTCAGGACGTGTATGACAGCATTTCAAGAACTGTTTTTTTTTTAATTTTATATATATATATATATATATATATATATATATATATATATATATAAACTGAGCTTATTACAGGTGTTTGCTAAGGCAAGTATCACTGTTACCATTGCCCATACTTAGGGAGGGACCTGAAGTGTTAAAGTTTTGCACATAACTCCACACTTTTGTGCTACTGACATAAACAATGTGTCAGATCATGCAGCTTGCAGGGGTGGGGTGTGCTTTACTTTTCTAAGCTATTGTTATTGCCTGGCAGACAATAAAAAGGAAGAAAAAATCCAATAGACTTGCATTGAACCCAGCCTATATCTAAGGACCTGAAAATCATAGAGACTATGGCCACATCCACATAAAACGTTTTTGTTTAATTTGTTTACGTCTCTCATCCACACTGGAACAAGACTTTCGAAAACGCTCTCTAGTCTAGACATTAGGAAACGGAAAAGGTTTACAACCAACAACGTATTAGCATGGACGTGGCCTTCAGGCTATGGTATTTTCCGCAAGCCGTTATATCTCTTGCATGGTCGAGCGTTCAGCCTTTCAATATATAAGGTACATAATTTGTGTGAAAATAAATAATAACAGAAGGTCATTCCAATTAATATATATATATTAATATATGACAGCGTGTTCCAGTTCCTGCCAATATCCAGCAACTTCGCACAGCCATTGAAGAGGAGTGGACCAACATTCCACAGGCCACAATCAACAACCTGATCAACTCTATCCGAAGGAGATGTGTTGCACTGCATGAGGCAAATGGTGGTCACACCAGATGCTGACTGGTTTTCGGACCCCCCCGGACCCCCCCAGTACAGTAAAACTGCACATTTTAGAGTGGCCTTTTATTGTGGCCAGCCTAAGGCACACCTGTGCAATAATCATGCTGTCTAATCAGCATCTTGATATGCCACACCTGTGAGGTGGACGGAGTATCTCGGCAAGGGAGAAGTGCTCACTAACACAGGTTTAGACAGATTTGTGAACAATATTTGAGAGAAATAGGCCTTTTGTGTAGATAGAAAAAGTCTTAGATCTTTGAGTTCAGCTCATGAAAAATGGGGGCAAAAACAAAAGTGTTGCGTTTATAATTTTGTTCAGTGTATATATATATATATATATATATATATATAAAATTATGCAAATCAAATAAATAAATAATGGTAGTTTTAGTGTTTTGGGAGAAAATCAAATCAAAAGTGCCTTTAACCCCGAGGGTTTTTCCTCCAAATGTCAGAATCTAGTTTTTAATGTAAAGCATAAGTGGGCTTGAGTATTCTACTGAGAATTTAATAGACTGTTCTAAGAAGTTAAACCTCATGCAGTTTTACCTTCATCTAGCCTTTATACTGTATATGTAAGACCTTGGCGTCGTAAAACAGCGTGAAAACGATTTTGCAGTTGAAGAGTCTTCGATAAATAGAGTAACATTTGAACATAATAAATTCCATGTTCTCAACATAAATTTCAATGCCAAGTAGGGCAGAAAAACCTTGTAGCAAAGTCATTATTGCAGCTGTTTAGTTATCTGAACATGTTTATATCACCATTTACTGTGTTAGTCTGTTATAGGCACATTAATAGAGCAGGGGACAGCAGAGATAATTGTAATGCTCAATACTTGTACATCAGTAATAACTGAATGCACAGTTCTTTCACTATTTTGTGATGGGAATTGTTAGGAATTTAATAATTTTGGTTTTGATTCCGATTCCTCTTATCTTCTGGTTCCTTAACGGTTCTATTAACAATTATTATAGTACTTTTGAGAAACAAATATTTGGAAATAAGAAATACAATGCAAGATTAACTCATTAATTCAGAAACAGCCACAACTTATAAGTGAATTGATTCACTAAAAAGAACTGGCTCATGAGAGGTATTTGTTTAGGTATCAGACTGCACTGGTAGCACTGTATGTTTTGTGTGGTAGATTTAAAAAAAACTACTCAGAGTAATTCGTTCAAGAATCGGAGTACACTGGTCATGCTCTATGTTTTTGATTCAATAAAAAAAACTGGCTCATTACAGACATGTTTCACAGTGTAGATTCAAAGGAACTCAATTATTAGTTTCATTCATTCATGAATCAGACTATGCTGGTAGAGCTGTATGTTCTGCACTGTAGATTCAAAAGAACCGGTTCATTAGAGTCATTTATTCCGGAATCAGACTACACTGGTAGAGCTTTATGTTCCGTGCTGTAGATTCAAAAGAACCGGCTTATTAGAATAATTTGTTCAAAAGCGGTAGTAGTACACTGGTCATGTTGTATGTTTTTGATTCATTGAAAAGAACTGGCTCATTAGAGTCATTAGTTCGAGTATCAGACTACACTGGATGCGCTACGTGTTTCACGCTGTAGTTTCAATAGAACCGACTCATTAGATTTATTCATTTAGGAATCAGACTACACTGGTAGCGCTCTTTCGAGCTGTAGATTCAAAAGAACCGGCTCATAAGAGTAATTTGTTAGGGAATCAGACTGCACTGGTAGCGCTGTATGTTTCACGCAGTAGATTCAAAAGAACCGGCTCATTCGAATATTTTTTAAGAATCAGAATACACTGGTCATGCTGTATGTTTTGATTCACTAAAAAGAACCGGCTCATTACAGTCATTTGTTTGGGAATCGGACTACACTGGATGCGCTATTTGTTTCATGCTCTATATTCAAAAGGCCCAATTCATTAGAGCTATTTGTTCTGTATGTTTCACACCGTCAATTCAAAAGAACTGACTCAGAGTCATTTACATATTCAGTGTTCCATCCATATCGGTTGAAAAAAGCACGTTTGGGAACTGTTAACGGAACCGAATGTTATTGAATATCATACAGTTTCGGTATATATATATATAGGGAATTCCCATGGATTCACAACACTATCCCTGTTACAACATGGGTTTTATGAATGTAACATCTCCATTTGTGTACTTCTAGTTTAATTGTATTTGATCCAAATATGTTATACATTTAATTGACAGGTAATGACAGTTAATATGTTTGAGTCAGAATTTAAAAAACTAAACATTTGAATAAATTAACAAAAACCAAAATGTTTTACAATTATCCCTGCTCTCCTTTAATAAATAGTTGCTGCAAATACAACAGCTACTTCTTGTTTGCTCTATGGAGACATGGGGAAGAGCAGAATTTGTCCAAATTAATCACATCTCGGCACCCAGATTTTGCACCTCGTTCATAATGCAGGGCTTTGTTTGGAGGTCTGTTACCCAGACAGAATTGAGAGAACAGCTAAGAGCACAGCTGTCTTGTTCACTCACTTCAAGTCTGTTGACCTGCTCTCTGAAGAAGCTGGCAGCTGCCCATTTTCTGATGGAACAGTTGAGAGAGTTTAGGTTGGCGAGATGATCCTTGATGAGAGGCTTGTGCAGGTGTGGGAATTTCCCTTAAAAAAACTGAGAGTTCTGGCAAACCCCTGTGGCAAATTTGCCACTCAGTATGTTCACATGCAAATGAGCTTTTATGGCAAACTCTTTATTGTAGCCACAGGTTTGCCAAAGAAGTGTTTGTCAGTGTCTGCAAATTGTCCATTGTTGCCAAAGGTTTGCTGCAGGTTCACCACTACCCGGTGAAGAGCTGCAAACTTCTGGCAAACATTTATGGTCATTTGAATGTAAAAAATAATGAGTGGTAAATTTGCTGCAAGTTTGCCAGAACTTTATATATTTTTGATTTTTCAGAATAACAAAATCCCTCCTAAAATTATCAATTTACATAAAAGTTTCTTGTTATAGCAAGATTAGCTAATGTTCTTACCACACAGCCTGGATGCATTAACTCAAATTAAGATTTTTTCAGAAAAAAAGAAAGAAAAGAAAAATACCATGAACCCTCACAAATGGTGCGGTACAAACTAATACGCTGAAATGTAATACTTTGTGTTAGGGGTTTGTTTAAATCCATAGTGCAATAGTATGTGCAAAAGTAATGGCTTTTTTTTTTTTTTTTTACAGAAACTGTAACTGTAGCTACCAAGCTTCAAGCTGCTCATAACCTGAAGTAGTTAAACTACAGTCAAGTTACTAAAAAAGTAGTTAGGTACACTAAGAGCTACAAACTAAAATAGCTAACAACATTGTGATATCAGTTCTGATCACAGAATTCAATAATATCACCTGATAGTCATATATGTAATTAGGGTGACATTCTCTTGTGAAAATTAACCATGGTTTTACTACAGTAAGCATAGTTTAACTATGGTATTTTAGTAAAAAAAAACATAGTAACCACAAAATTATTCTTGGTTAGGCCTACTTTAGTCATGGTTATTACAGTATTACTTTGGAAAACCATGGTTAATATATGGATTCTACAGTATTACTCTAGTAAAGCCATGGTTAATTACATAAAAAAATAAATAAAACAAAACATGGTTACAACAGTTATGGATGCTACAATATTATAAGGGTTCAACTAATAGGATGACATCATTAAATTAAACATACATTTATACTTAATATACACTAATAAACTAGTAAACACTCTATTTTATAAAACTGAATCAAAATATAGCAATAAACTGCAGCAATACATCCAATATTTCGCTTTAAAAAAGAGGGCAAAGTCCCTTGCCTGTACTGGGTTTAAGTGAATCAGTGAATCATTTATGTGAGCTTCTTCATTTACTTGAACCGTCCGAAAGAACCAACTCGCTAAAATGAGTTCTCGACGCTAAATATAAGGGAATCATTTATTTTAACTAAGGGATTGGTTTTCCTAGCATTACATGAGAGGGATGACAGTTCAGGTATTAAAGCCCGTTTTAGATACTTTTACCCGGGACTAGTACTTTTCGTCGCTTTTGCACCTGATGAACTATAGTTCTTTGAAGCCGTTTCAGGGAACATTTTTAGCTCCTACTCCAGGGTAGGTACTTTTGGGGCTTATAGGGACTGTGGGAGGTGCTGCAGCCTGGAATTAGTTAAAAACCCATGACACACAAAGTGTAGTAGGCAAATCAAAACGGTTGAAAAACACCCATCCCGTTGAAAACGCCTATTTTTGTTCTGCAGAGTTTGGGTGAGTGTGTTTATTTTTTTCCTTCGGATTCCTACCAGCGCCCTACCAGTTAGTGAACCTGGCACAACATTATTTGTGTGAAATGAAATAAATAACAACAAAAGGTTGCACAGATTAAAATTAATGTTTAACAAAAAGGTGGCGAGGGGGCCTTTTACCCGACATGGCCCCCAGGGGATTTATAGTAATATAGTGTAGATATAAGAGCAATAATTAAAGGGTAAAATTTGTCAACTTATACAAATACTTTTAAGACTGCAAGATGCTTTTTCAATGGTGATTCAAAAAATAATCACTTTAGTAAAGGGTGCACCATTTCCTCTTAATTTCAATTGCATTGCATAACATATGTGTTGTAAGTAAATTAATCTCCATTGTAAATGGATCAGTCAATGTGAACCACACTGAACATGGTTCATAACAAATCTATTCACCCCAAGAAAACAATTTGTTTAATGGAGGGCCTTTAGCCCATGCAGCAAGGGGATTTTTTTATTTTTTTTAAATAATGGGGGGGGGGGGGGGGGAGTTTGCACTTGCTTGTTTTGATTATGGGGGGTTTTCAAAGTCTTAAACTTTATTTCCAGTTAAAAATAATAATAGTACTAATTCCCAGATTTTAATAGCTTTAAACCCAACTGTACTTTATATTGTAAACAAAACAAAGAAACAGAAAGCAAATTATGACTTTAAAACATAAATCTGAATGACTCAAATATTTTTTTAATTCTTTATTATTGACATATTTTTGTTCTGGGTCATATATTTCTTACAGCATAGCCACAGTTAGTCTTTTGCCCTGAAACAGCGTCGACAAATCTACATGATCCGCACAGATGGTTGGGTCAAATTTAGTAGTGAAATGGTTTGGAAACATATTTTGGTGACATCCTGATTTCTAATTATAAGAAATTTCAGAGAAACTATTTTCACAGTTTGTGGCAGATGGTTGTAAAAGCTTCTTGTAGGTGCATGAGTTAAACGTGTGGTATTAAGAAAACAGATGGGATTTTACAAAGGCACAATTTCAGGATGTGAAATTAAGCTGTGAGAATATTTCTGTGAGCTTTGAGTGCACATAATATATTACAGCTACATTTTTGCTACAGGTAGACCAATATTGGATTTTAATGACCAATACATTACAGGTCATTTTTGTGTTTAAGTGTCTGATAAACTATATGCATAACCGATTTTTAATCCTTGCTTTATTTCTGCTTTTCGGCACAGTAACAAATCAATCATTTACCACTAACCTCTGAAGGTGGTTCTAAAGAGCTCCTATTAGCTCTCATATATATTCAGTATATTTATTATATAGAAATATTTACAGTAAGGCACTTACAAATGGAAGTGAATGGGGCCAGTCCATAACTTTTAAATATATGCTGTTTCAAACATATAGCCACTAGATGTAAACATTATAGGTGTTGACATGATTTTAGTATCATAAAATTGCTAACGAACCTTATCTGTGTAATGTTATATCCAATATTACAACTTTATAATGCCGGTAAAATGATGTAACACCGGTAAATCTCTGATTTTATCACACTTAAATCATGTTACCATGTATAACGTGAAGTCTTTTGGCTATACTGTTTAAACGGTGTGAATTTGTTTATGTTTATGGACTGGCCCTATTCACTTCCATTCTAACTGCATTATTTTATTATTTTTATTTTTATTTTTTATTATTATTATAAACAGGGGGCGAGTAGAAATAATTTTGTGTGGTATCAACATTATGCTACAAATGCTGTCGATTGAGCTGAAACTGTTTTGAACCCAGAACTTTCCTTTAAGGTACAAGCTTATGGAAGTTAATGATAATAAAAGTACAAATTATTACATTAATTATGAATTGTTTGCAGAGATCAGCATTTATGAAAGACTGTATTACGGTGCTGTAATGATGGTGCTGGCAATGGCAATGATGAAGACGATGATGAGAAGATGAGAGAACCCAAGTGCAGTTTATTTACAAAAGTGAAATCCAAAACCCTAACTACATGTGAACTAAACATGACTAAAACTAGATGTGACAAAAACTTGACTTGGCATAAAACAAAACACATCCACATACATTCAATACTTGACAAAAGACAATGGTGTACATGAAGGCTTAAATACAAGACATGGGAGAATATAAACCAATGAACAAACAGAACTCTAACGAGATAATTAAACAATAAACCAATGAAAACATGATACATGAACATGAACATGGAGGGAAAACATGAAATCACACAACAAGGGAACAGGAACTAAACTTTTCAAAATAAAAGACATGAATCAACAAAATACACATGACTGGTGCTATAACAGGTTGTGACACAATGGATACTAAACTAAAACTTTGATGACCTCTCAAAAAGTCACAACCTTTTTTAATCAGTACATTGGGTATTTTTTATTACATTTTTGCTACAGGTCGACCAATACATTACAGGTAATTTTTGTGTTTAAGTATCCAATAAACTACATGCATAACTGATTTTTAATCCTTGCTTTATTTCTGCTTTTCGGCACAGTAACAAATCAATAATTTATCACTAACCTCTGAAGGTGGACTGCTTTACAAAACTAATGTTGCGATCAGTCTACTCTACAAATAATTAATTTAACTAGTTTTAGTTGCAATATACAATTGTTCAAAATCCCACAATTAAACAGTTTAAAAAATGTGAAGTATTTTGTGTCTGTCTTTATCGATAAACCCGATATTAATGAACCGAACTGATAACCAATTATGTGTAAAAGTCTAATAAATATCAGTTAAAAATATTGGTCAATGTGATTATCAGACTATTTGACATTTTTTAATTATCTGAAGACATCGGGAGTCATGCTTGCCTATGTAAAATTCACTGCCGATGCGAGGGTGTTGCTTTGGGGTTCCTAGGGTGTTCTGGGTGGTTGCTAAGGCATTGATAGCCTAGCAACAGCATCACAAAACACCCCAAAAAAGAACAGTTTAGCAACGACCTGGCAACAGCTCACAACACCCGAGCATCCTGACAGCGTTTTGCACAGGTACATATTTCTTTCATTTTTTTCCAAAAAAAGTCAAATCTTTTTAATTATGTTCAAATTTAGAAGAAATTGAATATTTCTTGAGTCTCCACTCATTGAAAAGGACAGATATATAAATTCTGTTAACTTTTACAGCGCAAGAACTTCTGCAGTCAGTTTGGCAGTATTCAACACCTCTACACAATGTCTAAAAATATCTTCTGCCAAGACACTTTTGCCACACAGTACTGAAATCCCTGAGTCACAAGGTGAACATGCAAGAAAATCAGCTGCACTGTGCCAATTTGTTATTAAAGGAATATTCTGGGTTCAGTACTAGTTAAGCTCAGTTGACAGCATTTATGGCATAATATCGATTACCACAAAAATTTGTTTGACTCGTCCCTTCTCTTCTTTAAAAAAAAGCAAAAATCTATGTTACAATGAAGCACTTACAATGGAAGTGAATATGGCCAATCTGTAAATATTAAAATACTCAATTTTTTACATTTTAAAACTTTAGCCACAAGACATAAACCATATATGTGTACACATGATTTTAGTGTGATAAAATCACTTACTAAGCTTTTCTGTGTAAAGTTATAGCCAATTTTACAACTTTGTTGCCATGATGATGTAATATCAACAAACCCAAAACCCTAAAATGACTGTTAAAATGACAATTGAAACAACATTACAGCTCAAATAATACATGAGTTTTAAAAGAAGAATCAATGTGTGCTTTTCTAAAATTATAAGCTTCACATTTCTGCCTTTAAACCCTCCAAAAATTGGCCACATTCACTTCCATTGTAAGTGCCTCACTGTAACCTTGATTTTTAGGAACGAGTCAAAATCGATTATTGTGGTAATCAACATCATGCCACAAATGCTGTCGATTGAGCTTAACTTGTACTGAACCCAGAATATTCCTTTAATACGGAGTAGGGTTCCATCATTACGTTCAAATCAAGTAAATTAGTCGTGTAACATCGGCAATCGCTTGAGTAATCATTTTTGAGATGGTGAGATAACTGCAACCATGAGAAAGCCCTTTACTAATGCTAATTTAAGGTCTCGAAACAGTGAAAGGCTTGTTGTTCATTATTCCACACGCCTGCTTGGCTGCGTTCACCAAGACACATGGGGCAGATGCAGTGCCAATGGAGACAGCTCAGCACACGGCAGCGGGCGAGGCCAGGTTGGCATGTACAGGCTGAGTGACTCATGCTTAAACTTTTCTGTGCCGCAAAATGCTAAATTTCTCCCATGTTCAGATGAGTTTGAATGGAAATGAATGGGAAGCCAAGTGTATTGTGACTGCACCATATACAAGATGCTCATTTGTTGCCACCTAATGACACTGTAGATGTAACCTAACCCTAATCTGCTGAAATAGTGACATACAGTATAGTGAAATTATTTGTGCATAGCCTAATTAATATTCATGAGCTTACATTTCATGATGTCACAACTAACATCTGTGCACCCTGCCCCAAACCAAACTGTCCCCAAACAAAGTGACACCAAACCATTTGCTTGTGGCTTGATTCCACACGAATGTTGGTTCTCCCTCAAGCCTGGCCTGTTGAGTGGCGACTCTCATCAGAGACTCCATGTTCTACAAAGCTGTCTGTGAGCAGCGAGAGATAATAGGGTAAGAAGGTCACCGTCTCTCATTTCGGGTGGCAGTAAACATTCACTGCCCAATCACGATTGACCATGCACTCGTAATGACACCCATATTTCACTAGTGTCAGCTGGTGGCATTTATCCCAGTGATGATTGCGAGAGTTCACCTTCCTTCCCCACTGCATTTGATGGCCATTTTGCACTTTCCACAAATAGGGGACAATTTGGTGTTCCTGCTTTATTAAAGAAGTCAAGGCATAAATCCCATGTTTTTGTTGTGATGAAAGCTAATAGATATCCCACACAGAAATATAAAATATGGCCATAAATGAACATACAGTTGAGTCCATAAGTTTGCATCCCCTTGGCAGAATCTGCAACATGTTTATAATTTCTGCCCTGATGAAGCTATTTGACAAAACAGATATTTACATACAGTATATATGTATACTGTATACTGAATGTATAAGTATGTGACTTTATTAAATCAGTGAAAACCAAATATTAACATATACTGCATTTCATATATGTGTTTTGCATACAGTATATTGCCATGTATCAGATTTCTGATTGGGATGATATGATGATTTTACTAGCTAACAATAAGATGGTTTTAAACATCAAATGTTAACGTTATAAATAAATAAAAAAATAAATAAAATAAATACAAATATGTCTCTTTTATGGAAAATATAAGATTAGCTAAAACTACAACCCAACATTCATCCCAAACTATAGCCCTATAATTTGCAACTCCGTTATCAGTGTTGGGTATATTATTTCTGAAATGTAATCTGGTACTGATGACAAATTACACTACTAATATCAATCAGTAACAGTCTTTTATATTACACTTTTAGGTAATCTTTTGTAATTATTTTTGGATTACCTCTTGCATGTTTTAATTATAATTTAATTTTAAGTGTATTAAGTACCAATTTGGCTGCATCTATTAAAGTCAAGACTGATAATGTCATTCATGTGTCATCATGTAATCCATAAAAACATAACTGTAATCTGATCACACACATTTAAAAGTGTAATATAATGTAATTACAAGTACTTGATTTTGTTCATTAATTACTGTATTTATCCAGATGTAGTTCATTACCACCCAACACTGCCTGTTACCCATTCTGGTGTAGTTTCTGTTTAATGTCTATTTAATTTGGATTTATTGTTTATTTTATGATACAAAATCATAGACTAGTTCTAAAGTAGGGGATACATGGTGGCTAAAATTGCAAACCTTCTATAAAATGAATAAAAAATAAAACAGCTTATATTATATTTAGTTTGACATCCTGGGGTTGAAGATCAACATTCTATGAATGTTAAGCACTTCCTGTTACTGACCATTTGTTGAAAAAGTTGTAGAAAAAAACTATTGTTTCAGGCTCTATTTTGTACCCTATTTGTGAAAACTGCCAATGGATGATGAGGAATTAATATACAGTACAACAGAGGAAAACAATCAATGCACAAAGTCGATACTGTCAATGCTGTTTACTTTTAAAACATCATGAGAGGGGAATTGATGTTGACTGCAGAGTTCACTCACACAAAAGTTAATCCTTGCCTTGATTGTATTAGAAAAAGAAGAAGAAAAAAAACCTGCCTCTTACAAGCCTAGATTAAAGGTGTCAAGGAAAAGGGTAAAACTGATTGCCGTTATATAACTGCACACTGCACACCTGTTTTTTTTTTTTTTTTTTTTTTTGTTGCTGGAGAATGAAAACTGACCGATAACATTCTTACAAGCATGACAGAGGCATTCAGAATATGCTGCATGATCACCGGCTTATATAATACAAGGACATCTTAAAGCAGGAAAATGACAGAAAAATACAGTTTGAAATATTTACCACCTAGAAAGAAAAGGAGCAGAAGACATGCTTGCCTTGGCAAACACCACTAATATTGGTGAAAAAAACGGTATATTTTAGTAGAATGAAGCCCTGGTCACACTAGGCTTTGAGTATGCAGACTTCACAACCGACAAGGATGTGACATCACGTGTTTGTTATCACAAATAACAAATAAAGTTATATTCAAAATGTTAGAATATGCAGTCTACTAACTTTTTAGCAACAATAAAAACACGCAGCTTTGAAAATGATGTAAACTGAGCCAAGAGGTCAGTGTGTGACGTCACGATCTCTTTGTCAACCAGATTTCCCGCAAAATTTCCCCCATGTTCAAATGAATGGAAGTGAATTGAAAGAATTGTTTTTTTATTGTGACCGCACCGTATACTATACAAGACGCTCATTTATTGCCACCTACTGGCAGCGTAGATGATTCTTCGCATGTGTTTCTGGTCTCCCACGTTTGTATTCGCTTGAATGGGAGTAAATGGAGAGCAAACTGTAGTGTGACAGCACCTTGATGCTCCTTTTAGCTCTCATCTATGTTCAGTATGTTTATTATATAGAAATATTTACAGTAAGGCACTTACAGTGGAAGTGAATGGGGCCAGTCCATAACTTTTAAATATATGCTGTTTCAAACATATAGCCAAAAGACGTAAACATTATAGGTATTGACATGATTTTAGTATCATAGAATTGCTAACGAACCTTTTCTGTGTAATGTTATATCCAATATTACAACATTTCAACGCTGGTAAAATGATGTAACACCGGTAAATCTCTGATTTTATCAGTGGTATCAACATTATGCTACAAATGCTGTCAATTGAGCTGAAACTGTTTTGAACTCAGAACTTTCCTTTAAGGTACAAGCTTATGGAAGTTAATGATAATAAAAGTACAAATTATTACATTAATTATGAATTGTTTGCAGAGATCAGCATTTATGAAAGACTGTATTACGGTGCTATAACAGGTTGTGACATACTGGATACTAAACTAAAACTTTGATGACCTCTCAAATAGTCACAACCTTTTTTTAATCAGTACATTGGGTATTTTTTATATATATATATATATATATATATATATTTGTTCTCTGTGATCTGCCAGTGTGCCGTGAAGCCTTGTAAAGTGCCTCAAGGATGCTCTCAGCTTTATAGCTGATGCTATTTCAGTATACTTGGAAATGCCCTCTCTTGGGGACAATACACCTATCAGAGTTCCTCATTTAAAGAAACAATAAGATATGTAACATTGAGGTCTATAGCTGCAGTCTTAAAGGAATATTTGGGTTATTTTTAAACCTACTGCATGTGTAGCATGCTGTCAATGAACACTGCCAACAAATATGACTCGTAAACTAAGAAAAAACACTTATTATCGAAGCCTAACAGGCCAGCAGGCTAGAGTACAGAAATGTGAAGCTTGTATTTTGTTAAATCACTTACACAAACTCCTGTCAAAAAAAAAAAAAAAAAAAAAAGTGTTATTTGTGCTATATATAGGCACAGTGAATGGAATACACTATATGCATTGCATTTGAATGCAGGAGAATAGAAACACTGGCAAATGCAAAAACGTTTGGCTGCGTACCAAAGTTCAGGTTTGGTGAGCTCTGACTTGTAATTTATGCATACGAATAAAAACGTTGGACCAATAAAAGACTGAAACATCAAAGAATGGCCTCTTGTCTCAATAAGAATAATACAAACACGGCTGCATGGTTTGCAGTGTTGTGGGAAAGACGAGTAGCTTTGGATTGTATTCTAATTTCTTATAATTGATTTATTCAAAACAGACCTTAACAAACACACTTCAAAGTTACATGGTTTACAATGTTGCATGGAAAGCCAACCTTGTCTAATAGAAACATGTAACTATACCTACATTTTTGCAAAACTATTGAAAATGTGATGTCCGATCTTCATGTATTTCTTTTCCAATATGGCACTGAAATAAATTATTCATACTATTCTAATCTCATGAACAAGCTCAACAAGTAAAATATTCCTACTACTTGAGTGTTCCATGTCAGCGCCCCTAAAGTTGTTTAACGCAGGCTGAGTTCTGTAATAGGACGATAAATCATGTTTGGCAATGCATTGCAACAGTGCAATTTGTCAAAAAGAATCATGTCGCTTTATTATTTACAAACACAAGATTCCAACAATTCCAAATTCCACCCAGAAGAAAAATTATGACTGGCAGTTCTGTTTGTGCTACAAAATTGTCTATGAAGTTTCTGAGTTAACAGAAACTTGGAAATGGAAATGTGCTGTACGAGATTGGACTTTATGCAATAACTGTTCCAATTAGAAATGTTTTGTATGTCTGTTCTGATAAGGTATCAGATCTCAGACAGAAAGAAACAATTGTTAACGCTGATAATAAAATGCAACTAACCATATAATCATGTGTTGTTATATGGATAGCAAAATAAAAGCCAACTTTTAAAAGTGGGGAGAAAACACTTCCATATTTGTTGTTGTTGTCTTCAAAGGCTGTGCATCCAGTTAAACTCTATGGTACTTTGCCGCAAATTTAGGAAGCCACATTAGACAGATGCCAACATGGACATGTGTGGCAGGAGTGCGTGACATGCCCTCATCCTTGAAAACCATTAACAAAACTACACAAAGTTTAAGATAATACAACCCAGACTAAAAACTGGTTCACATGCAAGTAGGGACAAGTCAAAATAATTTTTTGTGGTAATCAGTGTTATGCCACAAATGCTGTCGACTGAGCTTAAAGTGATAGTTCATCCAAAAAAAAAAAAAATTATTCTGTCATCATTTACTCACCCTCATGCCATCCCAGGTATGTATGACTTTTTTCTTCTGTAGAACACAAACAAAGATTTTTAGAAGAATATCTCAGCTCTGTGGGTCGTCACAATGCAAGTGAATGGTGACCAGAACTTTGAATGACCTTAAAGGACATAAATGCATCTTGAAAGTAATCCGTAAGACTCCAGTGGTTTATTACATGTCTTCTGAAGCGATATGATAGGTGTGGGTGAGAAACAGATTCATATTTAAGTTGGGTTTTTTACATTAAATCTACATTCACACAGCCCTCCTTTGCACATTTTTATTTATACTTTGTTGAATATTTCTGGTGAAAGAAACAAAGGTTAGGAGACCCCATGTAGGTGCAAATGAATGTTCTTAGGTAAAAAACAAACACTTTCAATCTCATCAAATATTTGTTGATTTTTAGTTAATTAATGGTTAAAGTTATGTTGTGCATCTGTGCCAAATGGGCCTACCATCTGTGTACCACAGCAGAAATCAAGATTTATCATGTTTTTTCCAGTCTTTTACTGTCCAGTTTTGATGAGCCTGTACCCACTGCAGCCTCATCTTTCTGTTCTTGGCTAACAGAAGTGGAACCTGACCTGGTCTTCTGCTGTTGTAGCCCATCTGCCTCAAGGTTCAACGTGTTGTGCATTATGAGATGCTATTCTGCTCACTACAATTGTACAGAGTGGTTATCTGAGTTACCGTAGCCTTTCTGTCAGCTCGAACCAGTCTGGCCATTCTCTGTTGACCTCTCTCATCAACAAGGTGTTTCCATCTGCAGAACTGCCACTCACTGGATGTTTTTTGGTTTTGGCACCATTCGGAGTAAATTCTAGAGACTGTTGTGTGTGAAAATCCCAGGAGATCAGCAGGTACAGAAATACTCAAACCAGCCCGTCTGGCACCAACAATCACGCCACGGTCGAAATCACTGAGATCAAACATTTTTTTAACTGAAGCTCCTGACCCGTATCTGAATGATTTTATGCACTGCACTGCTGCCACATGACTGGCTGATTAGGTAATGAATAAGTATTTGTACAGGTGTACCTTGTAAAGTGGTCGGTGAGTGTATATACTTTATTCTAGCTCTGCAACAGTACGTGTATACGCGCCGGACCGAACGCATACAGGGCCTTCGGTACGGTACACGCAGTCACATGAATGATTACATATCTTAGCATGCATGAAACTAATATTAAAACAACATAACGAACAACACAAACTGCGTAGAACTACACTAGTAACTGCGGATCAGATAAATGCATGTGAAGTTCATGTGGACAGTTCTTTCATCAAAGTGCGCATTGCCCCGGTGGCTTTAACTTTCGCTTTTGCACACTGTCTCCGTGTTAATATCCACGTCTCTCGCTTAACTCGCTTAGATGCGAACAGCCTTTCTTTAGACTCTAAAATGCATGTTACTTTTATTATTATGTTTTTATACAATGTGCATATAAGAGGCTCTTATGTTTTATATTGTAATTTCGTTGAAGAAATATGCATAGTGCAGTCATGTATAAATGAGCTTTCACAATATGAATTGTTGCCCATCAGCCACTGTGTTTTCAAAATAAATAATTTAAAGAAAGATTATTTGTTTTCACTGCTGTACCGAAACCGTACCGAACCGTGACCCCAAAACCGAGGCACGTACCGAACCATGAATTATGTGTACAGTTGCAGCCCTACTTTATACTGTATATATATAAACATACATAAACTTTCTTAGTATTATTTCTATAGCATTGTTATCAGATGAAAAAAAATAATTTTGTTTTGTGATAAAATGAAAAGTTGTCTTCACAATTACAAATTTTAACATTCAGGTGCCTTGAAAGAATCAATCAGTGTAGATCAAGAAAGTGAACATTTAGATGACTATTTAAATGACCAAAAATTAATTGTCAGCCAACCCTTGTAGCCAATCAAACCTGGACTCCCCTACTTTTGTACGACAAATAATTTTGATGCATTGTTGGGTCATCACTTGTTGTTCAATGTAAAATCTGGTTCCTGAAGCAAAACCAGTTGAAAACGACCAGTCTAATGCTTTGGCAGTTAGGGCTGGGTACAGATTTCCAGATTTGATTCGATTCATATGCTCACCATTCAATTCCGATGCGATTTGATTCGGTTAATCCATTTTGCTTACAAATGCAAGAAATTCTCTTAGTTAAAGCTGTAGATTATACAGGGAACCATCTAACTTGGTACATTAGCTATGAAAATCATTTAAAATTTAACAACAGGGCCCAAACTATGCAGTTCAATTTATTTACAGATTTAACAGTCAACAAATTCAAAACTGAAGTCAACTTAAAAAATAAAAAATTAAAAAAAAATAAATACATTTTGATCTTGGGATTTTAAGAATCAATACTGGGAAATTAAGATCATAATTAATCAGAAAAACATTATTTTTGCCCAGCCCTATTAGCAGCACTGTTGGTTTTTATTTCTCCAAATATGGGGATGCCCAAACTCAAAAGCCATTCCTTACACAGACTTAAAGATTTTACCTGGAGGAGGGAAACCTCTTGTAAATGGAATTATCAAAGGCAGGAAGCCGGACATGATTTTTGCCAAAGGGAAAGACTCATGATCAAGCTCAAGTTCCATAATCAGAATATTATTCAAGCCATTATGATCTCTTGACATGAAAAATGAGATGCCAAGAGGCAAGGTTTTTTTCAGAGTACAGTTTACAAAAACAAACCCTAGATATAGAGTAACATACGGTTCAGATATGTATGTCAAATAATAATTTTAATAACCCTTATAGATTTTTACGTTTTCAAAAGAAAATGTGAGTGATGATTAGCAGCCACACAGCATCACCATGGCAGCCACCTACAACTCCCTAGCATTTTGGCAAGGAGGTCTACACATGCAATAACCACTCACATTTTCGTTAGACAATGTAAAAGTTAGATAATCAAAGATATTCTTTAGCAGTAAAAACCAACATTTAACATCTTTTTCCTCGATTACAATAAAAGCCTTTTAATCATAATCTGACTTTGTACACTTAATAAAAAAAAAGATATTGTAACCGAATAAATCTAAACAATACAGCATGTCTACTTCCTTTGCTTCAGTCAAACATTTGTGTTTATCTGATTGGATAAAAAAATCAGTCTATAGCTGGTGTAATGGATTTCACAGTTGCCCACTGAATGTAAAAATGCCCCCACACAACCCCTTTTGAGAGACTTTGGGTACAAGGAGAAACACTGAGCTTGTTCACATTGGCAAACAAATGCAGCTATTCATTACATCAGCATGCAGAGCTCTGAAGAGATCAGATACTCCCTGGATTCTAGTCAGATACACACATACACAAACACGATCTGTGTACGCAAAGATACTTTAACACAGTCCGTCTCCTGCACTCATGTTCTAATTTGCTGTTCATATTTAGCTTAGATAAGGGGTGTCAAACTCATTTTGGGACAAGGGCCGGATTGAACTAAGCATCACTGTATGAGGGCCGAACTGTTAATACATGCGTATAATATACAGTACATACAGTGTGTATCTATCTATCTATCTATCTATCTATATATATATATATATAAATATACTATACACAAACTCTGTAAAAAATAATCATTATACCGATGTAATAGACTAAATCAGCGTATTTTCGTAAGTATTTTTTTTTTCTCAAATCATCCCGCGCCCGCACGTTTGACACCCCTGGCTTAGACTGTTTGATGACAGTAGGTCGAAAGTTCTTCAGCTCAAATCGGTCTGTGCTTACTGAAATCCGTAACACTGCCCCCAGTGGCTGAAGCTGGAAGTGTTGTTGAATGGATGAGCACGTATGGGCTCCAGTTTCCGGATGAGATGTCCACAGTGTGGTGCCAAAAGCAAGTTGTATTCTTAAATGTACATGGTGTAATATGGTCAACAGGAATGCATAATTTATTAACCATTCGCCCTAACCCAAAACCCAAGCCTAAACCTAACTCTCATTGGAGTAAAAATGTAATCATGCACCTTTTCTACAGCCGATATGACTATTGACATAGTTTGACACAATGGTTTTTGGCTGTCTACACTGGAAGTATCAAAGTGAATATTCTAAATGATATGCAGGAGAACCTGACCAATCAGCTGTGAGCTCGAGTAGACTTCAGCAACAGTTAAAAGGGTGAATAACCTGCATTATACTTTATTTTCAGTGGAAATCACCTGGTATAAACACATTACTGTATATACTTATTATATAAATATTATTGTAATATAATTGTTGCTAAAACTGCGTATAAACGTAGTTAGAAACAAAATATTATATGAACTAGTAGAGACCAGAAACATCACAAGCTGGATTTAATGTACTGTAACAGTCAAGTTATTTAAAGGAATATTCCGGGTTCAGTACAAGTTAAGCTCAATTGACAGCATATAGCATAATGTAAAAAAATAAAATAAAAAAAAAAGTCAAAAAGTAATTTTGAATCATTCCTCCTTTTCTTTGAAAAAAGCAAAAATCAAGGTTACAATGAGGCACTACAATGGAAGTAAATGGGGGCAATTTTTGGAGGGTTTTAAGGCAGAAATGTAAAGCGAATAATTTTATAAAAGCATTTACATTAATATTCTGTCAAAACGTTTGCATTATTAGAGCTGTAAAGTTTACTGGGAATACAGGGTTTACTGCATTATATTGTCATGGAAACAAAGTTGTAAAATTGAATAGAACTTTACACAGAAAGGTAAGTAAGTGATTTCATCAGCCTAAAATCATGTTAACATGCATACTGGCCTAATTCTCTTCTATTGTAAGTGCCGTACTGTACTCTACACTCATTGGTCCAAAATCCTGCTGCAAATAACTGTATATTAAACACAAAATAGGCATGCAGAATTAAAAGGGACAGTTTGTGGTGCAAAATAAACTTACTAGCATTATAAGTGAACCCTAAGGAAACATTTTATAATAATAATAATAAAAATGATATGACCCCTTTAAAAGATAACACTGCAATACTTCAATAATCTCCTCGATTCTGACACGATGGGGTATTTCTGGCAATGTGTGCCCACCCATAAAATGCTTATGTGATGCCGCAGGGCACGACTCCTATTGAGACTCAAAATTAAAACACAGGCCTCCATCTGTCTATGGATTGGACGCAATTTTTGGAGCTCAAAAATGTTGTGCAAATGGCCAAAACTCCTCTGCTTTTATCACCTTGAGAGTTCAAGTAGTGTTTTTTTCTCTCTCTCTCTCTCTCTGTCTCTTTGGTAAGACCGTACGCCAAGTCCCTGCTCACTCTCAGCTCAGCTTTATCATTAATTCATTGCATGACCTTTCATACTGTATGGGTAGTTAGTTGCTCTGGGACAGTTCTATGTTTTGAGTCCAAAAGACCAGCATTTGTATATCAGTAACTCTATTTGACATCATGCACAACACGTTTCAAACTTTAGCAACAAGACAGAGAGGACGTAAAACACTTCAGATGCTGGTTCTCGTCAAACCAGTACTGCTATTATACTATCTTTTGGATTTTTAAAATAAGGGTCAAAATGGCTGTTACAAAATAACGAAATAATGGATAGTTCAGACGTAAAACAGCTAATAAATGTACACGTGACTGCACATTCTGGATTAATGTGTAAAGTTGCTACGTTGCTTGGCAAATTTAAATAGCCTACGGTTAGGATAATGAACTATAACACTTGGCGGAAAAATTATTCTGATTATTAATGAGTAAATATAGCTATTGGTGTATTTTATCATATTGCTGTATTATAAAACAGACTCTGAAATCTGATGGATGGTTGAGTTGAGCCATGTTCAGAAGCCATTGTAAAATAGCAATGTACCCACACATGACAACACATAAATTGAATTCTATATTATTCTATTTTACATATTACTTGGCAGAAGAATTACAGGGAGGGCAGGATGTGCAGCCACCCTAGAGCCCAGGTGAGAGGAGTCCCAAAAGGGAATGATAAAAAAGCATGCAGGATTGACGGGTGATGAAAAACACCAAAGGGGATGTTCAAAAATGATTGATAATTGCAATAATATGTGCCAATAAATTATGCCCAATAAGACCATGATTCAAAGTAAACTTCAAAGTAAACTTCAAAGTTTTTGATTTGATGTTGACTTTCAGTATATTTAATTTTAGCCTCAGACACGGTACATGTTCATGCGAGAACCACAGCATTTACCATTGGTTTTACTATAGTGTTAGTAACTATAGTTCAACTATGATATCTGTAGTATAACCACAACCACAAAATTTACCATGGTTTTACTACAGTAACCATAGTTATTCAAACCTTAATAATAATTCAGGTAAACCAAAACTATGGTTATACAAATCAATTTTTAGGTTACTATCGTTTTACTTTGAAAATATACCAAAGTAAACTCACACCTTTAATTTTGAGGTGCAAGTTGTGGCATGAATACAGAAAAAATATAACTGTACAACTCAAAATGCAAGCTTTTTATTAACTGACATTTCAACTATGAAGTTACTATGGTTTTACTTCAAGTACTATAGTTCAAATACTATATGATTACTGTAATAAAACCATAGTTAACCCTTATGCAAATAACCTTTTATTTTTACAACAGTAACCATAGTTTAACCATTGTATTTGTATTAAAACCATGGCAACCACTAGATTAACCATGGTTACTACTACAGTCATTGTGACTGCAATATTACAATAGTAAAACTATGAATACTAAACGTGTACTGCAGTACCACTGTGGAAAATCCATGGTTAATTGAATCCAATTGTATCCAATTGTAAAAATAAAAATGGTTACTACAATATTACTATATTACTATTACTAAAATAAACAAAAAAACAACGTGGTTACTTCAGTCATGGTTATGTTAATATTACTATAGTAAAACTATTTTTTTCACCAACAACAACAAAAAAAAATAATAATAATAATTTTAATACAAATAAATAAATAAATAAATAAAAAGGTTACTACAAAATCATGGTTTCCAATAAAAAATAAAATAAAATAAAAAGTGGTTACTGCAGTCAGGCTTACTACAATATTACTATAGTAAAACCATGAATAATTAATTGCGAGGAAACCCAAACTAATTGCTAGGGTAATCAAAACTTTTTTCAAGGGAACGCAAACTTTTGCGAGAAAAGGCAAAACTATTTCGGAAAATAAATTCCCTCCTTGACTTCTAGTGGGCTCCGTACTTTTATCATATTGCTGCTGTTGCTGCTTCTAAACTCAATATGCCACTCAAGGCAGTGCATTACACTGATTTCTTATGCACAACATGAAAATAACATACAGCCTTTTTTTGGCTTATTGCTTTATTATATTTCACCCAGGTTGACATAACCACTGTAGGTTTGTAGGTTACACAACAATTTTGACAGCGACACTCATTATAATGTGTGGGGTAGTTCCATGGTTCAGTTTGCTGTCTTTTTATCATGTTTAGCTGTGTGACAAAGGCAGCACCCATAGCCAATATGTGTCTGACAGGCTGCAGTACGTGATGATGTGCTATTACATACGTTTTCATCATATACACAGAGAACCACTCGACTCATGTTAACCTTCTCTTATAGAACAGGACAGACAACAGAGTAAAGAACGCTTCTATGCAGCCATGCACAAAACTCTGCCAGATCAACATCTATACTGGAAAAAAAAAAACTCAAAAAAAGTACACAAAGGCATGATGGGTTTGATTTCTCAGAGTACAATTCCCAAACCTCCAATTAAAAATCTTCTTGAGCCATTATTTGCTTTCAGGGGAGGTTTTAGTGACTGAGCATTGTTGCAGGCGAGAGTGAATGCCGTGTGCTGTCTCGTATGTGTGTGTGGGTTGCAGGATTTAGAATAAAAGCTGCAAATAAAACCGAACTGTAAAAAGACCCAAGCTGTGCACATGTAACAGTAGCCAGCTGGTAGGTAGCTGTGCAGTGTGTAAACCTCACTCCCCTGGCCTCAAGAGGCGCACTAGTGACTGACGCTAGGGGCTGTAGCCTTTAGCCTCCTCGTTAGCATGCCTGCCTCCCATGCCGGAGATGCCGGTTCGAAACCCGCTCCGAGAGGGTTGAGTAGGACCGGTGACAGTGGTGCCGCGACCCGGATGGGAGTGAGGTTTAGTGGGGTGAGTGTAACGGTAGCCATCTGGTAGGTAGCTGTGCAGTGTGTAAACCTCACTCCCTTGGCCTCAAGAGGCGCACTAGCGACTGACACTAGGGGCAGTAGCCTTTAGCCTCCTCGTTAGCGTGCCCGCCGCACATGCCGGAGACGCCAGTTCGAATCCTGTTCGGAGCGGGTCGAGCAGGACCGGTTCCACACATGCACTCTTTACAGACATGTGACATCTTGATCTACATAGTAATCTCAAAGAGACCCCATGAAATGGCTTGTTGAGCATAGTTTCCTGTTGACATATTTCCTATTGAAACAGGAAGTTATTGACCTTGTTTTTTAAATAGCCAAAAGTCAGTCTGAAATCATGAACATTACATATTTTTTCAAAATGAAATTGCGTGCTTCATTACGCGTTTGGCTTGAGTGAAATGGTGTTGTAATTAGATGAGATTTTTAAGGTGAATATTAGATGGACGTTTTCATGACTAAAACATACCTCCTTAATCTAAAACTTCAACCTAAACCTAACCAATAGTGTCCTAAAAGCTAATGCGAACATTTTCTGGAGCAACCACATCATATTGTGTTTCTTCTATGACACTTTCATCTCACGTGTCAGCTTGTGTTCTTGGCTGGACACGAACCATGGCCTTCCAAGTCTGAAGTCCAACACTCTATCAGATAAGCTACTGCAGAAGCTATTCATATTGGAATAAGCATGTCAATGTAAGTGGGTCTGTAAAACAAGCCTTAAAATGTATCGTTTTTCAAATGATGCGTTATAGATAAGTGTTTCAATACCATAGCTTAGCAGTGTGTGAGCAGTAGTACGAAAAATAAGTGTTTATTAAGACATAATCAGCCATTGTAGGTGGTTGCCAATGCAATGCAGTTGCTATGGTGTTCTGGGTAGTTGTTTTGGCATTACTAGGGGTTTGCTTAATGGCTCAAGTCAAAATAGTCCACCCCTAAGTCTTTATGATGTTCTGGCCTGTAGATATAGCTCAGGTCCCTCTTTCATTGTAGATCAGTAAGATTCTTTCTCATTTTTTTATTTTTATATTTATTTATTTTTTTGAACACCAGACGAAAAACGTAAGGCTGGCAATTTAGGAAAAGTAGTAGGTGATCTTCTGAAAAACCTCTAACGCTAAACACAAGCAATAGTGATGCTTGCCTTTTAGAAAACACTTTTTTAACTTGATCTCATGAAAATAATGTGACTGTGGCAACAGTTTTGCAAAATGATGCATTATATGGTTCCTTGCACGTATTGTGGTAGTTCCTAAGTGAAATCTCCACCATTTGGCACTAAAAACTAGCTAAATGTTCTCCCAAACAGATGAGGTTTTTAAGGTCAATGCACTAACAAATTTGTATCAACAAAACTAACCTCCCTACCCTAAACTGTCAACCTAAGTGTCATAAAAGCAAATGTGAGGTGAAAAACATGATTGCTGAAGCAACAATGTCACTTTGTGGCACTTCACTGACACTTTTGCTTTAAGCATCGACACAAATGCTCTTCGAAACTTGTATTACGTCAGGTGAGTGTTTGGCAGGTCACTTAATCAATGACGAGTCCTTTAGGATTGTTTAGATGAAGGCAACACCACATGTATCATTGCCTGTTTGTTTCTGTAGATGAACAGAACGTCCTAGCATTGATAAGAGTTTTTGATTTTGTATTCATAATGTGAACAACATGAAATACAGTACAATTGCTCATCTCATCTGCAGTACACCAAGTGCTGCTACAATGCTTTTTTCTGATTTCTGAACTGGTCTGAAATTACAGTTTGACAGTGATTAGTTGAATACTGTTGAACTGTTTGCAGTCTTTGTTCAAAAGGATGAATTGAAGCTCTATTCTTCAATTCTAGTCACATCAAAAGAGAGTTATTCATGGACATGTATACCAACAGCTAACTTTAGCTACCAATGCAATCTGAAAGCTTAGTGTAAATATGCCTTGTCTTTCTTGGAAACAATCACACTTCAAGGTGCAGTGTGTAATTTTTTGATGTTACTACTTTCTCAGATCCTAGGAGATCCCAGGATTTAAAGGAGGTATTTACACTTGGTCACTTCATGCGTTTTTACTGATCGGATTGCTATCCGATCATGAAAAGACCAAGTGGAAATGCGCTCCAAGAAGGATTGGAGATGGATATACTGTAAATCTGATCACGGAGGTGGTTTGAGACGCATTCCATTCGAAACTTGGTCACGTGTAAATGCATCTGGCTGTTCAAGCTGCATATGAAAACTTTACTCCACCCAAACAGCGCTACATCAGCATAGGGAAATAAGAAACATAACAGCTGCTAATTTGCATAGGGATTATTTGCATAGGGCTCGCGTCACGCAATAAATAATAACAAATTAAAAAACGGATGCATGTTCTAGAAAAGACAGAACTTTTTTCTCCATTTATTTGATGCAGATTGCTGAGGAAACTTAAAATAAACAGACAATAAACGCAGCTGACACGCATGACACATCTTACCAACGACAAGCACCAAGGAGAAAAATACACAGAGTGCACACACACAAACACACACTTGGAATCAAATAATAAATCACACCTTTTAAATTCAATACCCGGCATTAGCATAATCACAGAAGTGAACTCTGTTTTATTTGTATATAGCGTGGGAATTGATGATCAGATTTTTTATACATTTGGCGGAGACACATTTAAATGGCCAAGTGTAAATGGAATGTGCTTATTCAATCGGATAGTAATCCGATCAGTAAAAACGCATGAACAGACCAAGTGTAAATAACCCCTAATATGCAGACACAACTAGAAGTAGTATTAGGTAGATTACTTCTGAAATGTGATCTGGTACTGAATACAAATTACACAACAAAAACTGTAATAAGTAATAGAATCTTATAAATAATAATACTTTTAGGTAATCTAATATGATTACTTTTAGATTACTTATTTCATGATTTGAGAAATCGCAATTTTCTGGCAAGTTTTTTTAAATCACCTTTAAATTGTATTAAGTATCAATTCACACTCCTTTCATTAAACATTAGCAAATGTAAAATCATTTAAAATAATTGTCAGGCCCTGATAAAAATCTAGTTTGCTGTTGCTCTTATTAGGGGTCTGCTACAAACCGTCAGGTTTCGAGCCGGGTTCGGGTCAGTTTTTCAAGTATAACTTCGGGTTGGGTTCGAGATTGTAATTAATGAAAATTGATGTCCATGAACAGATGAGTTAGGGGCTGTTCATACCAAATCTTTCTGCTCTGTTTTCACTGTTATAATTTCTCTAACACATCTACCACTCTAACACAAATTAGAAATAGTATAAAACATTTAGCAATTTTTTTCCACAATATATATATATATATATATATATATATATATATATATATATATATTCAACTCGTCCCTCCTTTTCTTTAAAAAAAAAAAAAACAAAAATCGAGGTTACATTGAGGCACTTACAATGGAAGTGAATGGGGCCATTGTTGGAGGGTTTAAAGGAAGAAATCTGAAGCTTATAATTTGATAAAAACACATTTATTCTTTTGTTAACCCTTGTGCTGTGTTGAAATGTTTTACCTAATTTGGTGTTCCTGGTCAAAAATGATCGGCCTCTTAAAAATTGCTTTTAAATCTCTCGTTATGCTATATTATCACCAAATATTGATTAGATCTTTTTGTTAGCTTTCTTTTAGCACAGGTTTTGTATTTCTTTTTGGAACTTATTGATCATAGGCCTCAGGAAGGAAGTTTGTTTTGAAATGCTTTTATTTTGTACAAAATGGCACAAAGTCACACTTGTGGTGTTCCTGGTCAAAATTGACCGGCCATTGAAAATGAATGGAGGAGATAAAAAATAAGAGAAAAATTGAATGTTCATCATGTTCATGTTCACATACTGTATGTGCATGTGTGGTTGCAAACATAAAGGCCTCGGACCTGTGCACACACATGCGCACGCACACATACACACACTATTGCTCACGTACACGCACAAACTCGTTTGAGTATTACATGCTTTCTTTTTCACAGAGATGAACTTTATCCTACCCTGAACTGCATCCAACATCCATTCATCCAACATTACCAAACACAAACACGCACGCACGTACGCACACACACACACACCAGAACTGTCTTTTCCCCACAGTGACCCCTCTCCAATAGAATCTTTCTTTGATGATCTTTCTTTCATCAAGCATTGTATGTTGCAAATGCAGAGCACATATTTGCAAGGCACATGCAAAAAGCTAATGTCAGTTATGTGCATGAGGACACAAAACCACCAGGTGTTCATTGATTTGGTTTGTTGTAGATAAGAAAATATAACAGAAATATGAACAGTGTTGGTATTTTTGTTCCATGAAATGTTCTTTATATGACAGTGTTAATGTGCAAATAGGCTTAGGCCAGTTTTCTTTGTCACAATGGTCAGATTTGACAGCAAACACCACAAATGTTATTTTGTGCCCCCTTTCAGAAAATAAAAGCATTTCAAAATAAAAAGCATTTCAAAATAAAAGTCCTGTTTTTTGTGATCTTCCCCATTCATTTTCAATGGCCGGTCATCTTTGACCGGGAACACCACAATTCTGCTGATTCTATTGGAGAGGGGTCACTGTGGGGCAAAGACAGTTCTGGTGTGTGTGCGTGCATGCGTGCGTGTGTGTTTGTGTTTGGTAATGTTGGATGAATGGATGTTGGATACAGTTCAGGGTAGGATAAAATTAATCTCTGTGAAAAAGAAAGCATGTAATACTCAAAAGAGTTTGTGGGTGTACGTGAGCATGTGTGTGTTTGTGTGTGCATGCGCATGTGTGTGTGTGTTAGAGCACATGTGTGTGTTTACGTGTGCGTGTACAGGTCCAAGACCTTTATGTCTGCAAGCACACATGCACATATGTGAACATGAACACCTTTTCTCTTATTTTTGATCTCCCCCATTCATTTTCAATGGCCGGTCATTTTTCACAAGGAATACCACAAGTGTGACTTTGAGCCATTTTGTACAAAATAAAAGTATTTCAAAACAAATTTCCTGGTTAAACATTAAAACACACTAGTGTGATGAATAGTACAGAACATTTTCATATTTTTATTTAATATTGCCAAAATTATCTACAAATAATGCTTTTTTCACTCAAAAACGGAGGTGCATATGCTCAGGTCAGTGAGGCCTACGATCAATAAGTTCCAAAAATAAAAATGCTAATTGAAAGAAAACAAGTTGGCAAAAAGATCTAATCCAATATTTGTTGATAATATAGCATAATGAGAAATTTACTTTATAGCAATTTTTATAGGCTGGTCATTTTTGACCGGGAACACCAAAAGTGTAACAAGTGTAACTTTTGAAAAAATAAATAAATAAATAGTATTTAAATGTTTAAAAAATTGGCCCTCATTCACTTCCATTGTAAGTGCCTCACTGGAACCCAGATTTTTGCTTTTTTTAAAGAAAAGGAGGGGCAAGTCAAAATTAATTTATGTGGTAATCAGTATTAGGCCACAAATGCTGTTGCTTGAGCATAACTTGTATTGAACCCGGAATATTCCTTTAAGTATATCCATATTTGTAAACATCATAGACTTGAACTAACATAACCTTATTCTCTCATTCTTTAAAACTCTCTCACCATCTGTTACCACAGGAGAGTGGTCATATAAATCACTTAAAGCACTTAATTAAATCTGGAACATTCTCAGAATGTCTTCAATTAATATTGCAATTACATCAGCTTGACAGAGAGAGATGTGGACTTGCTGGTGAGTCAGTACTGTGAGGTGTAAGACACTGAAAGAAGTCTGTGCAGCATTTGAATCAGGAGCATTTCAAGGTCAAACTGAGACGGACGGACTTGCATCAGAGATTAAGAGAAAACATGAGGGGAAAAACACACTGTCACACCGCTGGCGGTCACAAGCGAAACTCACCTCCAAATTTTTGCAGTTAGACTTTTTTATATTTAATTTTTGATGAGTTCCTAACTTTTGCACGATAGTTAAATGCCTCACCACAAACTTTAATTGTGATCTTTATTTTATTATCTGTTGTAACTTCAAATCAGGACAACATGAATGGAAATTATTAAAGTGGTTTTCTCACATACAATGAGATTCAAATGAGACAAAGCCACCCTCGAGAGAAGTATTCACTGCTGCTTCATGTATTTTTAAAATGTAATGACAACTTACTCTAAAATGTCTTTCTCAGATTTATTTTGCTGAAGTGTGTAATTTATGCACCAATTGCAGCACTAAACAGAACTGAAAAAATCTCAACAATGTCTCAAACTGTGCTTAGATTTGCCAAGTTAAAGTCTCCAATCAAAAGTTCTCAAAATGAACTTAAACATTTCTCATCAAATTCTTCCAAAACCAAATCATAGCTATAGTATGCTATTCACATTAATATTATAGCTCTGTAGTCTTACTCTAGGTGAACAATTGTCTCATTTGTATCCATTCTTAAGTCTCCTAATACATTTTAGGAGAAACATCTGAGACGAATTTGATATCTAAATTAAACAAAACATAAGAACTCAGTTAAGTCTCCTGAGATTTGCAAGAGCATCCATAAATCAATATAACATTCCTGTGGGTGAATGGTTTGTACATCTTCCTCTTTGAGATGACTTTCGAGAGAATCGCAGAAAATAATTTATTTTCTTTGACAGCACAATATGTTTAAGGTGTCACAATAAGAGAAGCAATATGTCTTCCCTTTGGGTTACAGCTCGGAGTGCTGTCTAAAGTGAGAAATATTGTGTTTTCCTCTCATTTCCATAGCTCAGTTTTTCAGTTTATTCAACTGAAAGACAATAGTAATTTATAAACAGTGGGGTTCAAAAGTCTGAGACCACTTTGAAATTCAGAAATCAGGAAATACACACAGTTTTAGGATTTTTTTAAAAAGTGAAACAAAAGAGACGTTATGAAAAAATGAATACAAAATATTTCAGACAAACTGAAATTAATAGTGTTTAATAGAATTCTGTGGTTAAAATGACGCTAATTGGAACGTTTTTGGAATAAAATGGTTGACTCTAATTTGATGCTAATTTCATAGCTAACATTTTATGTATCCTAAATAAAAAATAAATAAATAAATAAAATAATATAACATTAATATTTTAAAATAATATTATATATATATGTATATATATATATATATATATATATATATATATATATATATATATATATATATATATATATATATATAAAATAATAAAGAAAATAAATGGAATTTGGCAAAATTACAGCTTGATTAGCAACTGATATTTACTTGTTTTCTTTAAACATCACTTGTCTCATTTTACATTTTAAGCATGCTCCTCAAAGATATTTTTATTCATATATTAGGGTTAAAATCTCATAGTTTAATACTGAATGTCTGGTTTGGGTTAAAATTTATGCTTATTTATATAAAATTCATATTTAAAAAGTACAAAAAATAAAAGATGAGGCCTGTTAAAAACTTCCCAATTCAGTTTTGGTGTGACTTTCATGTATATGTATATATATATATATATATATATATATATATATATATATATATATATATATATATATATACACACACACACACACACACACACACACACACACACACACACACACTGGCGGACAAAAGTTTGGAATACAGATTTTGCTCTTATGGAAAGAAATTGGTACTTTTATTCAACAAAGTGGAATTCAACTGATCACAATGTAGTCAGGACATTAATAACATGTAAAATTACTATTACAATTTGAAAAAAAAAAAAATGTACTTCAAAGAGTTCTCATCAAAAAATCCTCCACATGCAGCAATGACAGCTTTGGCATTCCGGCTGTCAGTTTGTCCAGATACTCAGGTGACATTTCACCCCACACTTCCTGTAGCACTTGCCATAGATGTGGCTGTCTTGTCGGGGACTTCTCACGCACCTTACAGTCTAGCTGACCTCACAAAAGCTCAATGGGGTTAAGATCCATAACACACTTTTCCAATTATCTGTTGTCCAATGTCTGTGTTTCTTTGCCCAATCTAACATTTTCTTTTGGTTTTTCTGTTTCAAAAGTGGCTTTTTCGTTGCAATTCTTCCCATAAAGCCTGCACCCCTGAGTCTTCTCTTTACTGTTGTACATGAAACTGGTGTTGAGCGGGTAGAATTCAATGAAGCTGTCAGCTGAGGACATGTGAGGCGTCTATTTCTCAAACTAGAGACTCTGATGTACTTATCCTCTTGTTTAGTTGTACATCTGGTCTTCCACATCTCTTTCTGTCCTTGTTAGAGTCAGTTGTTCTTTGTCTTTGAAGACTGTAGTGTACACCTTTGTTTGAAATCTTCAGTTTTTTGGCAATTTCAAGAATTGTATAGCCTTCATTCCTCAAAACAATGATTGACTGATGAGTTTCTAGAGAAAGCAGTTACTTTGTGATACTTTGTGATCAGTTGAATGCCACTTTGGTGAATTAAAGTACCAATTTCCTTCTGAAACAGCAAAATCTGTACATTATTCCAAACCTTTATTTGTATATACCTTTGTTCGCCAATATATATATATATATATATATATATATATATATATATATATATATATATATAATATGTTTATAAATGTTTATAATTAAAATCAATCCCTGGGACATGAAAGTGCCTGAAGTTTGTATTCACACCCATGAAAACAAAGAGATTCATTACAACTTTTCAATTACATTTTTACTCCAATTGTCATGGTGTTAAATTATAAATCTAAAATCTGAAACACATAAAATAAATAAAAAATCTAAAGCACTGTAGTAAATTAGACAAATGCTAAATAAACGCATTTTCACAAGTTGACTCAAGACTTGTGAACCCCACTGTAACTACATTTACATGCATTGATTCTACATCAGTTCCATATCTAACATTGCCATGTCGTCATAATGACCCGAATATTATTCTAAAACCAACATGATCACACTAGAAGCTAACACACTGTTGCTTCCGAAAGTTCCAGTACCCTGACATCGGTCCATTATTCTGTGTTACTGATAAGCGTCAAGCTCCCATTAGACATTTTTGCATTGGTTCAAATGTTTACCTTCTCCTGTGGCGTGATCTGAAGCGAGTTAAGTCAGCAGCATGGGACACCCAAGTTCTAGCTCTGCATTGAAACCAGGAAGTATGGCATCTGCATAATAAGTGACTAACGTGATTTGGAGGTTCCATTTTACCTCTATGAATAAATTTTTACTTCACTGGCAGTTAGGTCTAGGGATGGGGGTTGGGTTTGGGGGTAGAGTTTATAAAATATGCATTCCTCTTCACTGTATTAAATCCTTTCCAGCTAAAAACAACACACTTTTGGTGCCCTCTATGTGGGCATTTCACCTGGAAACTGGAGCTCACATGTGCCCTTACCTTCAAAAACACTTCCCACTTCAGCCACTGGTGGCAGTGCTTTGAGTTTCAGTGAGCACAGGCCGAGTTTAGCTCATGAAAAGTCAACCTACTGTTTCCGAAACTCACTGTGTGATCATTCTGCAGAAACATCAAGAATATTGGCAGAAAAGCTTTCTGATTTCATGTGGACTGAATGAATCCACAAAATGAAGCAAAACTTAGCACACATTCATCAAGCCATAACAACTCCTTGTGATTCCAAATAACATAAAATTGCAGTACAATCAACTTGAATTCAGTAGAGGTTGATTGAAGTTGAGTTAACCATGACCTCTAAAATAAAGGCTTTTGTCCATTTTGGGGCAAAAGCGCACTCATTTTGGAATCGTTTGGGCCATTACCCAGTCTGAGAGCTGCCTGACTGATAAATTGCTTCTCAAATTGTGTAAACCAGTTTTCCCTACTCAATGCAATGTAAGGGAATATTGATTAGATGCACGTTTTAAGGGCTTCATGATTTGTAAATGTGGAACAAGGCGTCTCACATTTGGGTAGCACTTTATTTTAGAGTACTGTTCTAAATTTATGTACAATATAATTACAACTACAGTAATTACTAGGTACTAAACCTAAACCTAACCCCAACCCTAACCTTAACCCATATTAAGTACATGTAGTAACCTAACATTACTCAGTACTTTCTTGGGTATGTACACTGTAAACATATTGAAAGTACAAGCACTGTAAATAAAGTGCAACCCACATTTGTGTTGCTTCTCAAAGACCCAGTGCTCGAAATGGGCCGTTAATTCTGCTCTATGCTTTTTCACAGTAAGCCTAACTAAAATGTATTTTGCCTAAGTTTTGCTTACGATTGACATAGACACTGAAACGTACAAAACTGACGTATAGAGACAGCATCTAATATGTAAATCATTTGATTATATCACTTTAGCCAACACTAGATGCTTAAATCTTATAATAAATAAACATTCTGCAATCATTTAATTATTACTTAGTCATATTATTTTTATTTTGTTTATCGTGGTACACAAAATTAGTTTTCAGAATATGCTTTGGCTAAAAAACAACAACAACAAAAACAAGCAAACTATAAAATGCACCGCAAAAGCACCATTAAGCTATCATAAAAGTTATCCATTCTATTTGTGCGCTGTAATCCAAGTCTTAAGTCTCAAGGATTTGTGAACATTTTTACATTTCTTAAGCTGTATGTAAAAATGCTGTCAATGCATCCATATTGCAAGTTTCAGCATCTATGTACGTTTAACCCTTAAATGCATGGGTATTTTCACAACATTCTTACATATTCGGGTCTTTAGAGACCCTGCCCGCACATCTATCAAAAACGGATGAACAAAATGCCAAGATAGTGTAAAATGTTCAAAATATTTTCAAGACAATTAGAAAATAATAAAATAAATCATCTGTCAGCGTTCCCATTTGTCTTGTCTAGAAGTACGCAACCTGCATGATACAGTAAAAGTGAATGGCTAAAATTCTGCCTAACATTTTCTTTTGTGCTCTACAGAACAAAGTTGTATGGGTTTGGAACAACATGAGGGTGAGCACATGAAGAATTGTCCTTTTTGGGTGAACTATCCCTTTAAAACAAGGTGACAATAATGTATGGGAGGAAAAACCCACTAAACGCTCACAAGTGCCACATGATGCCTTTAATCGATCCAACAGAATCTTTCCTGAGGTTGTGTTCTCTCTGGCCTTATTCCTGCCAGGAACTAAAAGCTTTCTCATCTCACCCTCTTCTCAGCAGCCACCTGCCTGCCTTCTGAACCATTTCTTAATTACTTTCAGATGAGATCTTACAGAGCTGATTAACCGGACCCAGAGAGGGCTCATTCCTCTACCAGCATTTATAAAGGAGGGGAGTTTTGGAGCATTGCAATGGTTTCATTCTCCAGTTCTACATTTGTATTCGCTGTCTTGAATGATTTGTGCCCTCATTGTGCTCCCAGTGGGTCATTGTATGGCTAAGCTGAATAGTGTTGGCACCAACAGTGAGTGAAATTCAAATATACCCACGGTATATGCAGTAAAAGACATTTAGAATGTCTTATTTTAAAGCAGGTTTGAAAACACTCCCCTGATCTGTCATTGGTTGGACAAACAGATGGTCCTACCCCAAACTCACACCACTGGTTACTTAGTATTTTTGCCTCCCTTTCCAGTAAAAACATCTAAACATCGTTAAAGATACCAGCAACCTTAATTCAAAGGACTAACAAGTTTATTTTTTACAAAGCCCCTTAGATTCCTACGCAATGTGTTCCCTCACAATAATTTATGTTCTCTCGCAATACTTTTTGCATTCCCTCCCAAAAGTTTTATGTTTCCTTGAAAAATGTTTTGTGTTCCCTCGCAGTACCATTTTCGTTCTCTCATAATAGTTTGTGTTCCATCGCAATACGTTTTGCATTCCCTTGCAATGTTTTGCATTCCCTCACAACATGTTTTGCGTTCCCTTGCAACACCTTTATCCATAACTTACGTAAATTAACCATGGTTTTACTATAGTAACGATAGTTAAACTATGGTAATCTTTGTATATTCAGAATATTACATTCGCCCCCACTGTATCTCACATACCGTAATAACACACATCAAAGTAATAATGTACTTGCTTTAATACTATGTTACTGAATAGATTTCACCTTAATATGCAACTAATTCTTATAGCTTTCAGGAATAAAAAGTGGGACCCTACAATTTTAGAAATGAATAAAATCCTTCCTACTTAAACATATTAATCAACTTCAATTAGATCATACTAGATACTAGATACTAGATAGAGCAAGGATCCCTTGCGAGTGATCCGGGAACTTATGACACAAATGGGGGAGATCCTTCGGGAAGCCCAGCTGCTGATGCTGCCTGCAATGAAAGAAAGGATCTGCACTGCACGAAAATGCACAAGATCACAACATGGAACGTCCGTGGAATGAGTCAAGTGAAATTGGACATCATCAAGTGAGAAATGACCAGACTCAACATAGATTTACTTGGAATCAGTGAATTACACTGGAAAGATAACGGCCACTTCCAATCGGATGATTTTTCAGTGTATTATTCTGGTCATCAAGAACTTAGAAGGAACAGAGTGGCCTTCATAGCACACAAGAACATCACCCGTGCAGTTGAGAGCTACACCACCATTAGCAACCGCATAATGGCCATTCGTATCCGTGGAAAACCGCTCAATATCATGGTTTTACAAGTCTATGCTCCAACAACAGATGCTCCAGAAGATGAAACCGAATGCTTTTATGCCAAAATCGAGGAAGCACTGGAACAGGTGCCCAAAAAGGATATAGTTTATATCATAGGCGACTTCAACGTGAAGGTCCGCAGTCAGGAAGAGGCGAACATCGTAGGCCGGTTTGGACTGGGTAAAATGATTGACACTGGTGATCATTTGATCCAATTCTGTCATGAAAACCATCTCAGGGTCTCAAATACAGGGTTCATGCAACCTAAACGCCGTCTGTACACCTGGACAGCCCCCAGTGGACAGCATCACAATCCGACTACATCCTTTGCAGTCAACGCTGGAAAAGTTCAGTCCTCGCCATCAAAACATTCCCTGGTGCTGACTGTGGTTCTGACCACGAGCTGCTTGTAGCCACCTTCAAGATGAAATTCTGCAGCATCAAAAAGAATGCTCCACCAAAGTGATTTGATGTACATTTCATACACAGTCGAAGTGAAGAACAGATTTGAACTGTTTGGCACTGCAGACAAACAGCCGGACAAATTGTGGCAGGAAATCCAAGCCACGATTATTGAAAAAGCACAGGAACACATACCATACAAGAAACCAGAGAAAAGGAGAAAGTGGCTGTCGGCAGAAACCATCAAAATCGGTGATCAAAGAAGAGCAGCCAAAGCTGCCAGGGACCGAGACGAGGCTAGGAGGCTAAACGTGGAGTTTCAAAGGGCAGCAAGGAAGGACAAAGAAGCATATTGGGATCAACGATGCAAGCAAATGGAGGAGGACTGTTGAAAAGGTCACACCAGAGATCTTTTCGCGTAGGTCAAGAAACTCCCTTCACTGCCTGCAAAGGAGCAATCAAAGACAAGAACAGGAAGGTCCTGACTGACCAGCAAGGCATCAGAAGCAGATGGCGAGAATACACGGAAGAGCTGTACAGTGCATCCGGAAAGTATTCACAGTGCTTCACTTTTTCCACATTTTGTTATGTTACAGCCTTATTCCAAAATGGATTAAATTCATTATTTTCCTCAAAATTCTACAAACAATACCCCATAATGACAACATGAAAGAAGTTTGTTTGAAATCTTTGCAAATTTATTAAAAATAAAAAACGAAAAAAGTCACATGTACATAAGTATTCACAGCCTTTGCCATGACACTCAAAAAAAAGCTCAGGTGCATCCTGTTTCCACTGATCATCCTTGAGATGTTTCTACAACTTGATTGGAGTCCACCTGTGGTAAATTCAGTTGATTGGACATGATTTGGAAAGGCGCACACCTGTCTATATAAGGTCCCACAGTTAACAATGCATGTCAGAGCACAAACCAAGCCATGAAGTCCAAGGAATTGTCTGTAGACCTCCAAGAGAGGATTGTATCGAGGCACAGATCTGGGGAAGGTTACAGAAAAATTTCTGCAGCATTGAAGGTCCCAATGAGCACAGTGGCCTCCATCATCCATAAATGGAAGAAGTTTGGAACCACCAGGACTCTTCCTAGAGCTGGCCGCCTGGCCAAACTGAGCGATCTGGGGAGAAGGGCCTTAGTCAGGGAGGTGACCAAGAACCCGATATTCACTCTGACAGAGCTCCAGCATTTCTCTGTGGAGAGTGGAGAACCTTCCAGAAGAACAACCATCTCTGCAGCACTCCACCAATCAGGCCTTTATGGTAGAGTGGCCAGACGGAAGCCACTCCTCAGTAAAAGGCACATGACAGCCCACCTGGAGTTTGCCAAAAGGCACCTGAAGGACTCTCAGACCATGAGAAACAAAGATTGAACTCTTTGGCCTGAATGGCAAGCGTCATGTCTGGAGGAAACCAGGCACCGCTCATCACCTGGCCAATACCATCCCTACAGTGAAGCATGGTGGTGGCAGCATCATGCTGTGGGGATGTTTTTCAGCGGCAGGAACCAGGAGACTAGTCAGGATCGAGGGAAAGATGAATGCAGCAATGTACAGAGACATCCTTGATGAAAACCTGCTCCAGAGCGCTCTGGACCTCAGACTGGGGCGAAGGGTCGTTGTCCTGTTGGAAGATGAACCTAAGCACACAGCCAAGATAACAAAGGAGTGGCTCCTGGACAACTCTGTGAATGTCCTTGAGTGGCCCAGCCAGAGCCCAGACTTCAACCCGATTGAACATCTCTGGAAAGATTTGAAAATAGCTGTGCACCGACGCTCCCCATCCAACCTGATGGAGCTTGAGAGGTCCTGCAAAGAAGAATGGGAGAAACTGGCCAAAAATAGGTGTGCCAAGCTTGTAGCATCATACTCAAAAAGACTTGAGGCTGTAATTGGTGCCAAAGGTGCTTCAACAAAGTATTGAGCAAAGGCTGTGAATACTTATGTACATGTGATATTTTTTTTATTTTTTATTTTTTATTTTTTATTTTTTATTTTATTTTTTTTATACATTTGCAAAGATTTCAAACAAACTTCTTCATGTTGTCATTATGGGGTATTGTTTGTAGAATTGAGGAAAATAATGAATTTAATCCATTTTGGAATAAGGCTGTAACATAACAAAATGTGGAAAAAGTGAAGCGCTGTGAATGCTTTCCGGATGCACTGTATATAAGCATCAGCGACCCTGAACCACCCCACAATGACCCAGTAGAATTGGAACCAGCCATCCTGGATGAGGAAGTTGTATGAGCGCTGAAGCAGTTACCAAACAACAAGGCACCTGGTATTGACTGCATTCCGGCAGAAATGCTGAGGCCTGTTCCACCAGCGGCTATCACAGCGATCTGCCAGAAGATCTGGGAAACCAGTAGGTGGCCAAAGGATTGGAAGAGATCAGTATTCATCCCACTGCCTAAGAAAGGCGATGCAAGGGACTGTTGCAACTACTGTACAATAGCCCTGATCCCTCATGCGAGCAAAGTCCTTCTGAAGATCATACAGCAGCATCTGCGTCCAATCATCGAAGCAGAACTACCTGACTTGCAAGCTGGGATCCAGCGAGGTTGTGGTACACGTGACCATATCACAAATCTGTGGTGGATTATGGAGAAATGTCACGAATATCAGAAAAACTTCTACATGTGCTTCATCGACTACAGAAAGGCATTTGAAGGCATCGAATACGATAAGCTATGGAAGGCCCTGCAAGAACTGGGAGTGCCAGCACACTTGATCCAGTTGATAAGATCCCTTTATACAGACCAAGAAGCAACTGTCTGAACACAACACGGAGACACCAAGTGATTCAAGATTGGGAAAGGTGTGCGACAAAGGTTGTATTCTGTCCCCTTTTCCTTTCAATCTTTACGCAGGAATGATCATGAGGAAATTAGATCTGGAAGAATCAGAAATCAGTGTGAAGATTGGCGGCAGAAATATCAACACTCTCCGCTATGCTGAAGATACAACATTACTGGCAGAAACGGAAGATGGTCTGAAACACCTCATACTAAGAATCAAAAAGGAAAGCGAAAAGATGGGCCTCCACCTCAACATCAAAAAGACGAAGATCATGACAACAGCTGGAAATGGAGCAGTCAAAATAACCATCAATAGTGAAGAGATCGAATGCGTCAAGGATTTCTGCTTCCTTGGATCCATGATCGACCGAACTGGAGATTGTGGCCCTGAAATCAAGCGACGAATTGCGTTAGGCCGTAGTGCAATGCTGAGCATGCACCAAATCTGGAGGTGCAAAGACATCAGCCTCACAACCAAATGCAAACTGGTCCATGCTATTGTGTTCCCCATATCAATGTATGGGTGTGAAAGCTGGACCCTGAAAAAAGCTGACCGAAGGAGGATTAATGCTTTAGAGCTATGGTGTTGGAGAAGACTGTTACGGATACCATGGACAGCAAGGGTCACCAACAAAAGGTTCTGGAGTGCATCAAGCCAGAAATGTTGCTTGAGGGAAAGATCACCAGACTCTGGGTCACTTACTTTGGCCACATTATGCGATCAGTTTCATTGGAGAAAGCAATGATGCTTGGAATGGTCAGTGGAACAAAAAGGCGAGGCCGCCAAAGAACGCGCTGGCTCGACACCATCAAAACGGACACTGGCCTAGGCGTAGAACAACTAAAAGGGAAAGTCCAAGACCGGAAAGCGTGGCGAGAGATGGCCCATAGAATCGCCAAGAGTCGGATCCGACTGAACGGGTAACATCATCAGATACTTTAAAAAAATAAGGCATAAGGCAACTATTGTTACAATTCCCCCCAACCTCATAGCCATTATGAAACCCGAATACAATACCCAGCATCTGTCACTTACATTAACTTCTAACCAGCAATCTAAAGATAAAATACAAATACATTTAATTTCTAAAGCATAAAACTTGAAAATACTACACATCCAAAATCTGTTTAATACCTTAAAATCAGTAGTTTGTTGACAATTTTTCTCAGCGTGAACACACCGTACTGCTTTTTCTCAGGCAGAGAAAGTGTCACCACTCTAAGTTTATCAGTGACTGAAAAAATTAACTTAAAAAAATTTAAATTAGTCTTACAATTCCCCAGTTACACTTCCGGTCTCCCCTTTCTGTTGCATAAAGTCATATATTTTAAATGTTATGCATTCTGTCAGCTTCAGTAATACATTGTATAGAGCAGAGGTGGAGTTTACAATATTGTTGTTGACGTTTAAAGGTCAATACACATCTACACCCTGCTATATACACACACAAACACACACACAACAACAAAACCTTAGAGTATAACATGAAGACGCTTGATAAAGCAGAATAAAGTATGTATAAATGTCATGTTTTTCTCTGAGGGATACCTTATTCCACCCCTGAAGATATTGCCCAGTGTTTTAAGAGGCTACAGATCATTAATTCATGTTCACTGTATAGAAACATTGAACAAAGTTTAAGAGGTTTATTGTTGTGTTAAAAACCAGTAAATGCCATCTGGATAAAGTCTGTATGAGTCCACATAGAATCAAATTAAATGCTTTTAAAATAAAATAGCAATGTCAGTCATTGTCGAGAAAAGTCTTACAGCAATAAATCCCAGATAAATAATGCACTGATTGACAGCCATAATTATGCAAGTGAACACTTTTTTCAGCAATTAAACAGCACACAGCTCATTTAAGTAATTATCAAAAGGTCAAAGCAGAAAGTCTTGCACAAGCTAAGGCAGAGAGTTTGTAGTTTGGTCTTGTATTTTACAGTGCTATTCTGAAGCAGTTCCTGTACAATGTGTTTAAAACCACAGTGATCAGAGTTATGGAGTGACTTCTGCAAAGATTTCATAGTGGAAAATTTCAGATTACAATATAACTTATTTTATTAGCTGCAGAACTCTTGTCTTAAAGCAAGAAAATGGCTATAAAGATGAAGAACGGCATGAAAACTAGCTTAGGTGTTAAATTTTTGCTGGAATTTCACTTTTTCTGCACATCTGAGTTCTTTATGAAACTTGGCTGAGAAGAAATGGATGATGATGATCAATCGAAATGGGTTTGAGAGCAGATAGCAGATAAACATTTAATGATAGAAAATTAGACACAAAATTGCTGAAATTAAATATACACTTATTCTAAACAAAATTTTTATCAAATATGAAATCATTGAAATGTAATGGCTGTCTGTGGAATGCAAAAATGGCAATGCAGCCTATTTTTAAGATTTACGCCTTTATATATTCTATTAAATTAATAAAAATAATAGATTTAATTAAATAAATGAATAAATTTTATCTTGTTAAATGTCACTTTTCCTCCAAAACAAATAAGTAAAAATAAATAAATAAAAAACTCTGGGAGTTTATAGAGATACACACAGACCATGTAATAGTGCTGTTTTTCACTCACAATAACATTTAAAAAGATATTCTTTGGGAATTCAGTACCATGACATTTAATTCTGTGAGGTGAAGTTGTTTTTGAGTGAATTCCATGTCCGTTTATAACAAGCCACAAAAACTTCAATGCATTTGAGGTGAGTACTAAAACTTTATTTTTATTTCTATTAAAAGAATAAAATTAATAATAAAACATTTATCATATAATCTCTAGGCTGTTTGGTGCCCTATAAATGACAAATAAAGTGCATCAAATTCAACAAAATCTTTTAAGAATTAAACTTCAGCATGTAACCACACTGGACATGAATGATACCTCAAATCGTGTGGCTTGTTGAGGAAAGGTGTGCTATTACTTCTACCAAGCGACTTGCCTTTCGCCTGATGGATGATAAATGGGCGCAAAAATCCAGTAGACTTACAATGAAAGAGGTACCTGAGCCTCTTTTGACCCCTAGCAACCTCCCAGAACATCTTTGCAACAGCAATGCTTTGTTAACCACCCAAAGCACCCTACAGTAATACCGTGGCTGCGAGTTTTGCAAATATCTATCCAAGAAAGTCTTGCAATATTTTACATTTATGCATTTGGCAGACACTTTTATCCAAAGTGACTTACAGTGCCCTTATTACAGGGACAATCCCCCTGGAGCAACCTGGAGTTAAGTGCCTTGCTCAAGGACACAATGGTGGAGGCTGTGGGGATTGAACCAGCAACCTTCTGATTACCAGTTCAGTGCTTTAGTCCACTACGCCACCACCACTCACGCCACTACTCATTTTATCTCAGTTTTAGACACTATATGTATTGTTTTATCATTTGAAACCTAACAAACTTCTGTGTGAAATGAAATGCTTAGAAAGTGTGTTTGTGCCATCTTTCTTCAAAATAAATGCCACTTGGTTTGATATTTTGCTATACTGTATAATGCAATGACATTCATACATGTCAAGTCAACGATATTCATACAAGTGTGGCATAAGCATCCAAATACTTTATGGAGCCACTGTACAGTATATAGATACATGCAAATGGTATATTGTATATTAGAGTTAAGGCATTTCTGAAGAAGATCTTCAAAAAAACCTCTTAGTCTGAGATAGTGTTCTAATCTGTTAGAAAATTTCTAAAATCGCATTTTGAGTATAAATCTGCAATGATACTCTATCCCAGATGAGCAGCAGATGGTAAAATGATAAGCTTAATAGATTTAATGCAGTTTATGCATAATATGTTGTTCTTTGAGAACAAAAGACATTGTACATCTGAGTTTTCAACATATGCATCAAAGTCTGGGACAAAGACAATGAATAAATGACCCCAGATAATATAATACACTAATGATCAGATGTTAATAAACAGAACCCAAAGCAACATTAAAGAGAAAATGGATCCTGGTATGGACAAATGCTTCATCTCACCTCATTATTTTTCTTAACTCGCTGGCTGAACCTAACAGCACTCAGCTCTAGAGCTCTTTTGAACAACCTCAGTCCCCATTCATTTTCATGATATGAAAAAGAGTGGCAAGATACAGTATTTTCAAAAATACAAAGGATGAATTCATTATTCATGAATGGGACATCACTTCTAACGTGCCAAGATTTTTAATGAATAACAACTTAAATTTTGTTCTGTTCCTCAAACAAAGCTATCGTATTGTTTCAGAAAACATAGATATATAATGCACAAGTCGTATGGACTACTTTTACGATACTTTTATAGTGCTTTTTTATTTTTTGGAGCTTGACAGCCTCCTTTCATCCTTTCATTCTGCGAGAAACACTGTCAAGAAGATATTCTTCAAAAAATCAACTTTTGTGTTCCAACAGAGGAAAGAAAGTCATATATGTTTGGAACAGCATTGACCATTGGAACAGAATGTTCTAGTTTAAGTTCACAACATACTTGTTCAGCCAGGACAAAGACATGATAGAATATGATCACATAAATTATAATAATATGACCTTTAAAAGTCAGTTTAAAACATATAGCTCAGGATCTGAAGCTGATTCTGGTCCAAACCAATGGAGCTGCTTATCTATGATGAGTCAACCGCAGCAGCTGATTTTGGCTGTTGATGAGAGTATTACAACATAATTACATCTGACTTTAATTAAAGATCACTAGAACATCGCCTACTGTCTGCCAACAACTTTAATTTATTCAAAGGGTGATTTTAATGAAGCATTAAATAGTCAAAACATTCCTTAGGGCACACCAAATCACTGAAAAAAATATTTCACTTTCGCATTGAAGGATATTGGTTTCCTTCATAAACGCCTTCAGGGCAACTAAAAAATAAAAATAAAAAAAATCACAATTTAGTGACCCTTCATGAAATCATTGAGAAATTGGCTGAAGGGATAGTTGACCCAAAAATGAAAATTCTGTCATCACTTACATACCCTCATGTTCCAAACCTTTATGGTTTTCTTTCGTGTTTCAAAAATGACAAAAATAAAATCATAAAAGTTCCATAAAAGTAGTTCATATGACTATTTTGCACTGTATTACAAGCCATAGAACTGCTTTGTGTGAGAAACAGAAATTCAAGTCATTTGCTGAAAATATTCCCCTTCACCGCAGCTCTCAATCTCATTTACCATAGCGTATATTACATTTTGGGGTGTGAAGACACATTGCACCATACATAATGATGTAATATAATGTAATGTAACCATCATGTCATGACAAATTTGAGTATGTATGTGTGAAAGAGATTTCAGCGCTACATTGGAGGGCAGAGGCAAGATTTTCAATGAATAATGATGTAAATTTTTGTCTGTTCCTCTCACCAAGCTATCGTGTGACTTAGAAGACTTTGAATATAGCATATGAGTTGCATAAAGTACTTTTATGATACTTTTATATATATATATATATATATTTAGTAATTTTTGATCCTTGACAAAATAGGTCCCCAATCATTGAGCATGTTTACATGCACACCAATATGCTGATGACTATTAAAAATCAGTTTATTCAAAAAATACGATAATGGAAGAAAACCACATTTACACAAGTCTTGAAATCATTGGATTATTCTCTGCTTGACGGCAAAACATAAACGGGGATGTGCACAAAACTTGCGCACAATGTTTAAATTGTTAAAAGTGCTGGTAAAGGTGCAACGTGAAATCAGGTTTATGGGCAAAAATCTACTTGTGTTGAATGACTTATTCTTAAGCCATTTATGACTATACACAGATAAAGGAAAACTGCTTAAGGCAGTTTATTGAGCATAATCGGTGTAAGAACATGCATGTTAACACACTCATTGTCATTGTATGAAGAACAGTGCTTGGGACATTCTGCTAAACATCTCCTTTTATGTTTAGTAAGCATATTTGGCATAGTAAGCATCGTAACTATACGATGGCATACTGGCATAGTAAGCATCCTTGTATGTGTAAGCATACTTGGCAATAAAGCTGATTCTGATTCTGATTCCTTTTTGTTCTATGGAAGAAATAAAGTCATGGTGATTAAATGATGACAGAAATGTAATTTTTTGGTGAAATATTCTTTTGAACAATTGGACAAAGTTTCTGGGTTCAAATCCTGGAAGCATTCGTAACTATAAAGTTTTGGGTTCTCATCGCCATTGTGAGTAAATCACTAAACTCCATGGTGACTGGGTAGGATGTATACTGCAAATCTCTGAGAAAAAAGGGACCTGTAAAATATCTTTCAGTAGGCCCTGAATCTGTAGTCTCAGTTTCAGTGATATCTTAAAAGCCTAAAGATTTGATACAGATGGCTACATTTCAGAGGCTATATTTCCCCTGGTGAATATTATTTTTTTATACAAAGCTTGAAAGATGTATTTCCTTCTGCCTGCTATACAGATGACATTGGAAGAATTGGTTTCTAATTGTGTTTTTTTAATTTGATGACATAAATTAAATATGGCAGAAGAAAGTATGAAGCTCCAAGTACCTCTAGAGTATCTACCTGTCTTTAATTCCAGGAGATCCAGGTAAGTGTATATATATATATATATATACAGTACTGTGCAAAAGTTTGTGAAAAATGTTGCATAGTGAGGATGTCTTCAAAAATAATGACATAAATAGTTTTCATTTATCACTTAATGTCATACAAAGTCCAGTAAACATAAAAAAAAAAAGCTAAATCAATATTCGGTGTGACCACCTTTGCCTTTAAAACAGCACCAATTGTCCTAGGTACACCTGGATACAGTTTTTCTCAACTGCTTCTGTCTCTTTATGTCATCTCAGACTGACACAATGTTCAGTGGGGGGCTCTGTGGGGGCCATGACATCTGTTGCAGGGTTCCCTGTTCTTCTATTCTAATCATTTCTATTTGCAAAAGTAATGTTTGGGAGTCTAACATTTATATTTCCTATTGACTCACTAAAGCTGAAGATATAATTAACCATCTTAAGACAAATGCTTTTGTGAAACATATTATGTGCCTAAGACTTTTGCACAGTACTGGATATATAAATATATATATATATATATATATATATATATATATATATATATATATATATATATATATATATATATATATATCTCATATACAGTATATATACCGATCAGCCACAACATTAAATCCACCTGCCTAATATTGTGTAGATCCCCCTCGTGCCGCCAAAACAGCGCCAACCCACATCTCAGAATAGCATTCAGAGATTATATTCTTCTCACCACAATTGTACAGAGCGGTTATCTGAGTTACTGTAGACTTTGTCAGTTCGAACCAGTCTGACTATTCTCTGTTGACCTCTCTCAACAACAAGACATTTCGAGACTGTTGTGTGTGAAAATCCCAGGAAATCAGCAGTTACAGAAATATTCAAACCAGCCCGTCTGGCACCAACAATCATCCATGCAATTATCTAATCAGCCAGTCGTGTGGCAGCAGTGCAGTGCACAAAATCATGCAGATACAGGTCATGAGTTTCAGTTATTGTTCACATCAACCATCAGAATGGGTAAAAAATGTGATCTCAGTGATTTGGAGTGTGGCATTTTTGTTGGTGCCAGATGGGCTGGTATGAGTATTTCTGTAACTGCTGATCTCCTGGGATTTTCACACACAACAGGCCCCATTTCCAGCAGCCATCACTCCAACACCTTATCCTTGAGTAATCATGCTAAATTGCTAATTTGGTACTAGAAAATCACTTGCCATTATATCAAACACAGTTGAAAGCTATTTGGTTCATTAAATGAAGCTTAACATTGTCTTTGTGTTTGTTTTTGAGTTGCCACAGTAGGCAATAGACTGGCATGTCTTAAGGTCAATATTAGGTCAAAAATGGCGAAAAAAGAAACAGCTTTCTCTAGAAACTCATCAGTCAATCATTGTTTTGAAGAATGAAGGCTATACAATGCTTGAAATTGCCAAAAAACTGAAGATTTCACACAAAGGTGTACACTACAGTCTTCAAAGACAAAGGACAACTGACTCTAACAAGGACAGAAAGAGATGTGGAAGACCAGATGTACAACTAAACAAGAGGATAAGTACATCAGAGTCTCTAGTTTGAGAAATAGACGCCTCACATGTCCTCAGCTGACAGCTTCATTGAATTCTACCCACTCAAAACCAGTTTCATGTACAACAGTAAAGAGAAGACTCAGGGGTGCAGGCCTTATGGGAAGAATTGCAAAGAAAAAGCCACTTTTGAAACAGAAAAACAAAAAGAAAAGGTTAGAGTGGGCAAAGAAACACAGACATTGGACAACAGATAATTGGAAAAGAGTGTTATGGATCTTAACCCCATTGAGCTTTTGTGGAATCAGCTAGACTGTAAGGTGCGTGAGAAGCGCCCGACAAGACAGACACATCTATGGCAAGTGCTACAGGAAGTGTGGGGTGAAATGTCACCTGAGTATCTGGACAAACTGACAGCTAGAATGCCAAAGATCTGCAAAGCTGTCATTGCTGCATGTGGAGGATTTTTTTATGAGAACTCTTTGAAGAAGTTTAAGTTTATTTTTTTCAAATTGTAATAGTAATTTTACATGTTATTAATGTCCTGACTATATATTGTGAATGCCACTTTGGTGAATAAAAGTACCAATTTCTTTCTATAAGAGCAAAATTTCAATTAATGCCAAAAGCAAATGTAGTTGCTTTGCAATTTATGAAACTGTATTGTTTAAAGGTTTCTTCATTTTGTTAAGTGTTTTGTTAATTTTTTAATTCCTTTAAAATAAATAAATAATTCAACTTTCACAAGGATATTTGGATTACACAAGAGTTTGCATAATTATAAGACTTCTTGAAAACTACAAAAAGTACTGTGATTTCATATATGCATAATTATAAGACTTATTATAAACGTTGATGCTTATATTTAATATAAATAGAGCATACATTTGGAAACATCATCAAAGTGCTGTAGTTTCATATTCTGCACTTAATTAAAGTGTAGAAGGATAAATTAGGGGAGGGATAACAGGGAAGGGAAGCTTCAAGCCGTTATTTACAGTACTTTTAATTCAACGTGACATACAGTTCTCGAGTTACATTTTTTTTTTTTTTAATTCTTACTCAAGGGAACGATGTAGATAGTACATGAATCAACACTTTGGGTTGTGTTTGATCTCTAACCACAACAGCACAGCACCCCCAAACGTGTGATGCGTGATTGCTGCTGGCCGACTGTTCGCGCGACGCTCCTCAATCGGTCGCAGCGCAACACTGTAACTGGCGCGTGCAACACGTCTCTGTCATCGGTGCTGATGCTGAGAGCATTCCGTGGATTCTTACACACTCTGCATTCAGCGTCCTTCCACATCTACAGTATGGATCACCATGCGTCTGATAAAACTTCTCATGTTTATGTTTTTCTCCTTTCAGTATCGCGTTTCCGATCGCGCGCGCATCTTAACGTGATCGCCTCCGTTTTTAATGCGAATTAATCGTGGGAGTCGGTTACCTGAGATATCAACTCCGGCTTTTTTGTAGTTATGGTTTTAAAATTGACTCTCAAGCAACTCAAGCGCTCATTAAACTAACGGTTTTAAATGTAGTTGCACTCACCATCACCAAAAAAGCGCAGAGGAGAGATTTCTGGAGTCGCGAGCTGAATTGGTTTCTAAACATTCAACTGGAACAGAAGCTGTGCAATGGGTAAGAACATGAAGCAATGAAACATTTTCTGTTTGTTTTTGTTAAATGAACATGTTCTCGCATTAAGGTGCGTAATGCATGACAAACAGCCTTTTACATTTCCCAACGGCGCATGCAAATAAATGAACTTGCATCGTCTGTTGCAAATCCAGTAATTATGTAATGTGTTTTGGCGTTAATTGAATATGCAATTTGCACGCATGCGTTTGTTTTTTCATGCATTTCGCTGGAAAATCCATTTTCTCAATACCTCATTTCTGTCATGTTGCATTCCACCTCACTGCTCGTTAATCACTACATGCATTCATTCATCTATTCAGATGGCAGTTACATGTAGTTTATAGTGATATACTGCATATTGTATAGCCAAAACTGTAAAGCATAAATGTATTAAAATATTGCACTTTTCAAAAGGTGATCTTTAGGATTATATTTATAAATATGAATATATGTTAGTAACATTTCATAAACATAAAAACCTTCCTTTATACATGTCTCTGTTTGAAGTAGGTTTATGTGTTCTTCAGCTTTTTTTTTTTTTTTTAAGAGAAACGTAATTTCTTTACTTAAAAATGCTTCTAATGTGCTGTTAAATTCCCATTAAATGCATAGAAATGCATTTCGATAGGTCTGACTCATATCACAGAGAGGCTTTTAACAGTGTAGTAATCTCTAGATGGCAGTTCGGTGGAATTTGACAGAGCTCATCAGCATGTCTTTGCTTTCTCGACTGTTGAGGACTCTGAGGTCTTCACAATACTAATTTTCCTTCATGCTTTCCATTGAAATCCACAAAGAGCTCAATCATACTTTGAATCAGTGGCCATGTTAAAATCAGTTAAGGCTGTGTATTAGCAAGTGCCTCCATTTGTGGATGCTGCAGATTTGTCATGCTTCTACCATATGAATAGAAGTCCATCTTGCAGTTACAGTCCTCAATCTGTGACCGTCAGTATAGCTCACCTGGACTAATGTTGCACTTGTCCTTAAATCTACTGATGACTCATGATTAACTTTCCTAAATTGATTTTACACAATATATTTTGACTGATTTAGTAAGAGATGTCAACTGAATGCATTAATTTAGTACAATAGGGAATGTTCACCTAAATTAAAAAAAAAAAAAAAAAAAAAAAAAAAAAAGTGTAATTATTTACTCACCCTCATGTTGTTCCAAACCTGTATGACTTTCTTCTGTGGAACACAAAGGGAGATTTAGGCAAAATGTTAGTCACCATTCACTTTCATTGTATGGGAGGGGAGGGATGCTATGAAAGTAAATGGTGACGGAGGCCATTTACTTTCGTTATTCTGCCTAACATGGAGAAAAGAAAGTCATACAGATTTGGAACAACATGATGACAGTTTTCTCATTTTTGGATGAAGTGAGGCCTATCTCACAGAGTTAGTCAACAATTCAGAGTTTCAGGGTAAGTTTCAGGTTGACAAAATCAGACAGAGCCAAACCGTTTAACCGGCATCACTTTACTCACAGCTGATTGGTCCAGTAACTGTTTGCGATATGTTACCCAGAATAAAACCTTCCCCAGAGCAGGTAAGGTGTGTAGCACAAGTTCCAATGGCGATGAACATCGGTCAAAAATGACCGGCCTTCTTGAGACTAAAAAACTAGAGTTTTGCTCACACTAAACTTAAACTTACCTGAGTAGCCTCTGAAACCGGCTTGGTGAGACATGCCTCTGTCCATGGTCTGGATCACTTTGAGCTAAACTATGGACAAACTCTCCTACCATCAATCTGAGGCGCAAAGAGTGCGTGTGAGGTCCTTTCTTAACTACTGTACATCTGAAAACCAGAGAATTCCCTTGGAACAGAAGATGGTGCTGTGCCAATAAAAAATAGAAATCCTTCAACAAACATTTTAAAGATCATCTCAGAAACCCTTAGCAAACTTTCAAATTAAGTATGTTGACATGTTGAATAATACATTTTCACACCAAAGATATGTTAATCTAACCATACACATAATGTATGCACGAGAAAACACCAGCTGATAACTACATGCTCTATCAAGATTAATTTAATTTAATATTATTAACATAATGCATTATCTTATAGACTCCAGGCAAAGAGTGTATCTGCACATATGGCATGAGTCCAAGCGCATTAGGAACATTCTGAAATTCTAGTCATGCACAACAAACTCACTTTAATATAGTCGACTTTTTGTTTTGTCTGTGCAGACTGCAGAACTGGCCACATTACATTCTATTCATTTGGTAGAAACTTAAAGTCAACATTAAGTCACAAATGACCCCATTTCCTTTTAATACACGTTCCTGATCATATTGTGCACAATTCATCAGTGCACATAATTCTAAAGAAAAAAAATTGTCTCCATAATCTATCATCAAAATGCAATAACTTTCTTCACCACTGAAATAGCTTCTAATTCGGCGGACGCCACCATGGCCACACAGGCTATTGGTTAATGCTAACCAGACATTGTTCAACCTGGCCTCGTAGAATCACGTATACCTACATATTTGCTAAATTATTTTTACGTGGCTCATTGTACATAACACGGGCTTTCCTGGTGAAATAAACACTAGAGGCACTACAACAACAACGACTTTTATTCACTTTCGCACAAATCACAAGTAAAACAGCAGATTATCAGTTCATAAACACTTTTGAACTTTTGCCCTGTTCCTCACACAATGCTATTTACTAAACACTTTTACTAGCGCATGAAATGTAAGGCAATCCATTTTAACATTTGCATTACATAACTACATTTCCTGGCTTGTTCAAGTGCGATCAAATTGCGCAGTAGCTTAACTCATAGAGCATTGCACTTGCGATGCAAATGACTAGAATGCAAGTCCTGAAGAGCACACGAGTCAACAAGTGAGCCGAAAGTGTCATAGAAGCACCATAAAATGACAGGATTGCTTCAGCAATTGTATTTTTTATCTCACATTTGCATTTTATAACACTATCAGTTAGGTTTAGGTTAAAGTTTTTGGGTAGGGAGGTTGGTTTTGTTGATTTAAAACTTCATACAGCATTAACCTTAAAAACCTCATCTGTTTGGGAGTAAATTTAAATTGCTTGTAGCGCCACTTAGTGGACATTTCACTTTGGAATTCACGCAATACGTGAAAGGAGGCAAGTATTTGCATCATTTTGCAAATATGTTGCCACCATCATGTAATTTTCATGACATCAAGCTCATTACAGAGAAAAGACGGGGTTGAATGCTTATTAATTTCAGCCTCTTAGCTGACAGAATTAATTAAATTAACATGACCACAATATGTTTTCATCCTTTCCTCAGACAAAGTTTGGTTTGCCCTGCCTTACGGCTCTTTACATGACTTTTATTCCGATCATATCTGTGTTTTTCTTGCGATGGAATGACGAAAACAGACTCAAAGTAAGATTAACCATGCTCTTAATGCTAAAACTATCAAGACTTTCAAAGCGCAGAAAACTCCTTGCAAGGATACTCCAGTGGGGACACCCTCTACCCTATGGATTGACAGCTTAAAAAAGGAAACTTTTGATGTATCTGAAACTGAAAGTGGTTGTTTTTTTTGGGGGGGTTTTTTTTGGCTGGTAACACATTTTGTGGAATGGGACATCACAAGTCTGATGCTTAGATTGAAGTTAATTAACTACAAACGCATATCATTGACCACAGTGGTGGAAAGAGTACTGATTTTTTTTACTAAAGTAAAAGTACTGCTATTGAAGAAATAATTCACTTATTTCCAGTAGAGTACCAGTAGAAGTACTGAGAAATATTATGACTCAAGTAAGAGTAAAAAAGTATTTATGTTACAAGTTACTTTATGAAAATTATATATTATATATATATATATATAATACTGTATACGCTTCCATTTTTAGAACACAAAGACAATTTTGTTCTTGAAAGAAATTGATGCTTCCTTTCACCAAGGATGCATTAAATTGATCAAAAATACTGCCAAATCATTAATTGCAAATTATTATTACAGTTTGAAATAATTGTTTTAGGTGATATTTATTCCAGTTTTTCTTTGCACGTGATGGCATACATATACTGTGTCACCTATTCTTTATAAAAGCATTCTAAAGTGCTAATTTGGTACTCGAGAAAATGTTGGTATTATTAGAACAATTGAAAATGGTTTGCGATTTCCACGCGAAAATCAAAATACAGTGGGTTTTTTCCCCATTTGCTGAGATATGGAGTTCTTACAAGTTGCTTTACGCTTGCAAGTCAAATTTTGGTTTTAAAAATAGGCAAAAAGAAACACATTTCTCCTGAAATTCTATTTTCTCCTAAAGTCTGTTGTTTTAGAGAGATGAAAGCTATTCCGTGCATTACTGTTTTGAAAAAAGAATCTCTAACCAGGACAGAGAGGGAAGTGGACTGCCCAGATGCACAACAAAAGTAAAAGTAAATCACAGTCTCTAGTTTGAGAAACAGACTCCTCACAGGTCCTAAACTAGCAGCTTCTAAATGCCAAAGACCTGCATTGCTGCAAGAGGATTCTTGGACAAACATAACATTTTAAGAACATTTATTTAAATAGAAATAGCCATTTGTAACATTATGTGCATTGTGACTGAAACACATTCCTATTCTCATTCATGTTTGTTCAAGTATTTTGGCTATTAAGTTAACATTCTTTACAAAACTAATATAATGCAATATCATAAAGGAGGAAATTTAGCCTCTGTGATATTGCAGCAATTATCCAGATATGAAATTAGATTATTAAACAAACTGTTATCAACTCCCACATGCCAACAGAATAAAATAAGGCAAAATAAACATTTCACACAGTTTAGTGAGAGATGTGATTGATTCAAACACTAAAAGTGGTTGTTCTGTATATGTATTATTGTATTACAGTTTTAATAATAAAAAGTCTAAAACGTTCATTAAAAGTCTTAATTAACATTATGGTTATTTACCATATTGAGATATTATTATTAAGTAAATTGTAGCATTTGGTTACATGATGTTTTGTGATTTCTCATACCTTCTTTTTATAACATCCATAACTTGCGCACTTTTCTCCTCCAGCGGGTGAGGATTTTCAGACAGATAAACAGCAGCACAGGGCAGGGAAGTACAGTACAGCACTGTGAGCGAGAGTGTTACCCGCTAGGAGAGTTTATTTTGAACAAGAGGGGCGAACGGTTACGGAAATGAATGCGGGAGTACAATACCGAACTGATGCGGATTGATAGAAGCGGAGAGCCCGTCTATGCACATGATGGTGCGAAGAACCGGACGGAGGGAAAAAAGATAATGTTCAGTGAAAAGTCAAAAGAAGATCGCAATGTATGTAATTGTAACTATGTCAGATATTTTTAAAAAACATGGGAACTTGTCGTGTGGGCATTTTTTGCCTCCGTATTTTGAATTTCAGGGATATGTTTGTTAATTTTGGAGGCATTTTTTGCACCGAGTCCCTGTTAATTTCCAACACTATTGGCATTGTATCTTTCTTAGGTATTTAAAAGTTTGTTTTAGACATACAGTAGCAATTAAACAAGATATCCCCACATATATGTCAGCCAACATTGTGTTAATGTTTAACACAGTTAAAACATTTCCTACCTTAAAAACAAGTGAAGTTTGATTCAGTGGTTAAACATGTTCAGACGGTTCCATCATACCTGAATGAACGGCTCCTTTCCAGAATAAAATGAAATATGCAGAAAATCACAGTATTACTGTTCTTGTATAGTGACAGAAAGTCTTGAAGAAGCTAGAGAAGAGAGGACACTGGCGGCAGTTTATGCAAGCTGCTGTGCCTATGATGCTGTGCCCTGCGGGCTTCCATCGTACTGTGCACAGCGCGTTTTAGTTAATAAACAGATTTAACGCTTATAACTTTCTTCTTCCCAAACATTCAGAAATATTATGTATTTTTTTTGTGCTTTGTAATTGTGGTGAAAAATAACTGTAGGGAAGTTGAATACTTCATTTTTAATAAACTCGAGTAAAAGTACAATTATTTATTTATACTTAAAAAAAGAAGAAAAATGTACTCAAGTACTGTAACGAGAGTAGTTGTAATTCATTACTTTCCACATCTGATCAACCAACATCCTTCATGTTTAAAAGGTGCATGTGAACGGCTAAACTTTTAAACAGAAAAATATGTAAATCTCAAAATTAATCTTTATTTAATATTAATTATTACTAACTTTCTCTCAGTGATCCCCTATACTTGCAGAATATATTGATAATGGCTGACTGCAAACAGCACATTTTTACGATGACATGGGTAACCAAGAACATTTGCTCGAGTGATGCTGCATCTACACCACTAAGAATAAGCACAACATAAAGAAAACAATTACTGAGTACCCCCTTTAGGCTAGAAACATACTATATGCAAATATGTGTACGCAGATGCGAGCGCTCAGCCAATGCATGGTCTGGTTGAACATACAAAACATGCGTTCTTGGATTACTGTGGTGGTAACAAACCACAGTACTCAAGGGGGGGGTGATAGAGTTACCTTCAAAAGTCGGTGCCATTTAACTGGATGTGTTATTATTCAGTTAAATTGCTAAAAATATATTGACTTTAAATTACTTTCTCAGCAATATTCTCTTCAAACTGTTGCTCCGCCATGACAGTAGTTGACTTGAAAGAGAAAACACACTGTAAAAGCGGACAGTTCACTTTAATGTTTGCTATAGCGCCCCTTGTGGCAATGTTGAGAATGCAACGCGCACTTGTGTTGTGCGCTCAGTTACGGACATGATTTGGAATGCAATTACACACAAAATCAAGCTTGTGTAGCTAGAAGTGTCTGCGTTCACGTACTTGCGTAGAATGTGTTTTGCTCTTTAAACACAAAGGCTGACCACGTTGAAAAACACTTGACCTTTTCCTTTTCCCATCTGGTACTTTTCTAGCTGATGTTGGTAGTTGGTTTGCTCTTTTGATAAAAAGATGACTCTCTCTGCTTGCATCAAAGATGTAAATAGTCTTGTGTCCCTGAATAACTGGATAAATGTGGCTTGTCCATCACATTTGCTTTATTTGGTTTGCTAATCTGGTGCTTTATTTCTCACACCCTTACTGCATTTCATCTTGTTCCTTAATCATCTCCTGCTGGGTCCAGTCAGGGTATTACGCTCCAAGTCGGGGGTAATGGAACACTGCAGTGTTCGTTTGAAATATCAACTTGTCTTTTTGCCAAGGGAGATGGCAGCTCTCGTTCTCTCAGGCTGTCATTTTGTCCTGATGTCCAAAGCCCTGTTAACGTGGACGTGACTGTCCTAAAATGTCAGTTAGTTTCACTCAGCCTCCCAAATATTGAGCTGGAATAACATATATGTAGGATGAAAAGTTAACAGAGTTCTCCATTAAATTACTAATCTAATCCTGTTTGTTCATTTATTAGATCACGACTATGGTTTACATTTGATCATTTTTTTAAAGAGTGAGATGGGTGTTGTTAATTTAATGGGTTGTACTATAAAGGAATAGTCCACACAAAAATAGAAATTGTTATTTACTCACATTTTTGGCATTCCAAACCCATATGCTGTTATTATTTCCAATTAAAGTAGTCCATATGACTTGTGCGCTAGTCTTTTGAAGCCAAATGGTAGCATTTTGTAAGGAACATACTGAAATAAAAGTTATTCAGTGATAATATTTCCCTTCTCCAAAGCTCTTAAATGGACCACAAAAGTTGAATGGACTACAAAAATGGTAGGTCTGGTGTAATTAATACAAAACACTATTGGTTCTCTAGATGTGTGCCCCACCCCTTCAAACACACACTCCATCCATTAGGAACACATCAGATGGCTACACTTTTAAAAAACAGCCTTATCTACTCTTGGTTTTAAACAGTTAAGTGAAGGAAAACATTAAGTGAATACGCTCTGTGAATCTTTAGCCGTTAATGACTCTCAAAGGTTTAATTTCCACATTGATTTTTTTTTTTTTTTCAGTCAGACCTGTGGATCGATAGGTAAGATTCACATCCAGCATGTTTTAGATGAAGTATTTCAGTTGTATCAACTTAATATCAAGCAAGAGAAAATGTTCAAAATCCATCAAGCAGCCCAATACTCATACGAGAATGATTAATATTAAATTTATTTAGTTAGTCGTTTATTTGTGATGTCGAATTCCATTGCATTTGGATGCCAAAATCTCATCATCTCGCCAAGCGAATGGAATGGAAGCCAAAAGATGTTGCGTGTAGCGCTGTTGCAACACAAAACGCAACATTTGTCATATTGCATTGCGAATGCAGCAATGAAGCTGAGGTAGGAATCAAACGCGTTCACCTAAACCGTTCTCTCTCTCTCTCTCTCTCTCTCTCTCTCTCTCTCATGCAGCGCTGGTTTTACTATAGTGATATTATAGTTACCATGGTTAATTTTGTGGTTACTTTAGACCTCATTCACAGTAGCGACATATTTGACCCTGTTTAGACTTATTCAGACCTTATTCACAGTTGTGACATACAGAATTTGATTTTTTGACGTGAATGAAACAGGAATGTATACGGTGGCCCAGGGGTGCACAACACAACAAAATTAGCAAAGCAATTAAAAGCTGAAAACACGGGGGTCTGGGTAGCTCAGCGAGTAAAGACGCTGACTACCACCCCTGGAGTCACAAATTAGAATCCCAGGGCGTGCTGAGTGACTCCAGCCAGGTCTCCTAAGCAACCAAATTGGCCCGGTTGCTAGGGAGGGTAGAGTCTCCTCGTGGTCGCTATAATGTGGTTCGTTCTCGGTGGGGCGAGTGGTGAGCTGTGCGTGGATATCACAGTGGATGGCGTGAAGCCTCCACACGCGCTATGTCTCCGCGGTAACGTGCTCAACAAGCCACGTGATAAGATGCACGGGTTGACAGTCTCAGACGTGGAGGCAACTGAGATTCGTTCTCCGCCACCCGGATTGAGGCGAGTCACTACGCCACCACAAGGACTTAGAGTGCATTGGGAATTGGGCATTCCCAATTGGGGAGAAAAGGGGAGAAAAGAAAAATAAAAATTAAAAAAAAGCTGAAAACACATCAAATTAAGAAAACACTTTGAAATGAAGCCACAACACAATGAAATTAAGCCGCAACACAACAAAATTATCAGAAAAGAAAAGGCTTAATTTTGTTGTGTTGTGGCTTAATATTGTTGTGCTGTAGTTTTTTTGTTGTTGTTGTGTTTAGGCTTAAATTTGCAGTGTTGTGGCATAATTTCTTTGTGCTGTGGTTTATTTCCATTGTGTTTTCAGCTAATTTAGTTGTGCTGTGCACCCCTGGGCCAACGTAGGAATGGACATTTCGAGTAATTTTGTAGGCGAGTACTCTAACACATAAAAAATTTGTAATCAGTTACTTAAAATTTAGAAATAAGTTCAACCTTCAACCTTTGAACCTGTTGTACTTTAAAAAAAAAGGAGCACTATGTATAAACAACATCATAGATTCAAAAATGAAAACAAAACAAAAAAACATTTGCACTCCAACATAGACACTTGCATTCCAAGAGTTCTGAATAGAATCACTTAAAATAATGACAGAATTTTTTTTTTTTTATTTGTGGCAACTATTCCTTTAACGACATCATGCAAGACTGTAACAGAAAGATTTAGGTAAGAGAAGCAGTTTCATTGCAAAGGTGCAAAGGAAAATCTAACAGCAATATTCGAGTATTGTTTTTACTAGTCGAATGTTTAAAGCTGAACGAGTACCAGATTAAACGATTACTCGTGCTCATCCCTAGAATGAAAATGAGGCCTTGAGGGGTAGAGTTACAGTCTCTTTAATGGTTGTATAAAGCTGAATTAAGCTCATTGATCACATGTAATTATCAACAAACCCTGTTTTCTGAGGTTTTTTGTCTACTGAAAATTCATTTCATAAGCGGAGCTATCTAAAACCCTTTTAACAACAGTACAATCCATTAAAAAGACTGGAAGTCTGCCCCTCACAGCCTTGTTGTCATTCCCATCAAAAATGAAAGATGGCGCTACAGTGAATTGTTTTACAACAAACACCACGTTTAAACTATGGTTACTGTACAACCATGGTTAATTTTTGAAAGGGAATGTCACCCTAATTAAATATGGAACTATTAGGTGATATTATTGAACATCAGGAGATATTATCTAGTCCAAAACTGACAGAATTAAATAACATCATCCAATTGTTATATAGCTAAAAATATTTTCTTCTTTAAATAGCTTCAATGTAGTTAGCTACTTTTTGTCAAAGCAGTAACTATTTTTTAAAAGAGTAGCTGGACTGTAGTTTAACTACGTCAATTTATGAGTATATTGAAGCTTGGGAAGCAACAGTTTCAAAGTAGCTTCCCCAACACTTCTTTGGATAAGTGTAGTGCTGATAAACTATGGACAAGTATTGCACAAATAGACAACTGTTGTTCAAGTAAACTGGCTATTCAGTGGGTTGCGCAGTGCCACTCGTGCACACAATAGTGATGAAGTTTGGTCTCCTTTTGCTTTTTGCTCTCTAAATAATACTAATAAGACTAAAACTGTATTAATGAGAAGTTCCCGCAAGCAATGTTTTAAAAAGAGTGCTTCATAGAAAAAGACAGCAATATCTTGGGACATTTAATAATGTTTCAAGGTTTTCAACCCGGCATACGTGATCTTTAAAGGGATAGTCCACCCAAAAATGAAAAATCTTAATTTACTCATCCTCATATTGTTCCAAACCTGTATGACTTTCCGTACTCCGTGGAGCAAAATGAGATGTGAGGCAGAATGTTTGCCTCAGTCACCATTCACTTTCATTACATCTTTTTTTATTTTTTTTTTCATATTGAATGGTGACGGAGGCTGTCAGTCCATAACATTCTGCTTAACATCTCCATTTGCGTTCCATGGAAGAAAGTAAGTCATACAGGTTTGGGGCGACATGAAAAAGAATTTAAATTTTGGGATGAACTATCCCTTTAAGATTACACATACAAAACACAATGATGTTTACATTCAAATTCACAGCATAAAGGGAAAAGGTGCACTAAGAGCAACACACGACAACAATAGTGCAAATAATACAGAAAGCAGTAAATCAGTAAACATTATGGTGGCATATTGCATTATTTTTTCATGCCATGGTGCATGCTGGGAAACAGAGTCCAGAATCCATGGGGAGGCAGTAATATGGCTCAGTGATTAACAAGAAAAATTAAAAATAGCACTCATTGTCAAAAAGGATGCCAACCCCTGCCCTAGAAGCAAACCTATCCATATCCCAGCGGGAGCGCCACTTTCATTATCACTTTCGCTTTATCTCCAATTAAGAGAATATGCAGTATTAATGGCTCATATAATTACTTACATAATGTTGTCTTCTGAGGCAGCAATGCAAGCCACTAGGGAAAACAAAATGCCTCCTTGGTTGCGCCGTCTCGCATCCAAAGAATTACCGCATTCTTACAGGTCTTTTTCCATTAAGACCATGCCATTAATGATGTCTGCTGCTAAGGACAGCAATGTGCTTCCTATGCCATCTCTGCTCCGATAACTAGTCAGCAGGAGATGGGTGACTGGCCTTTAAACACAAAACGAAACATATTTACAGTACCAATAGGACACCATTATATAAAATGTATGACTTTGTAACCCGTTTGGTATGCCCCATTGGTGTTGCACATCTCTTCTTGTTATAGCAGCAAAGCACCAGCGGGAAACATATTTTTCACATGTTCCTTGCTAATGATACAAGTAAATTTTGAGACGAATGACCCTAATGTTGCCTTCCCTCACACTTAATTGAGTGCAGAGTCTAAGCTGCATTTAGTATTTGGCTGCCTTGAGCCACGTAGAATATGAACGTATGCTATTTTTAATGTCTGCTAGTTGGGGGTGGAAAAGTAGCGGCGAACTGTTCCATGCGTATGCACATGTTAGATATATGTAGATTAGCTCTGCTCTGATAAGTGCCGCTCATTATTGATTTCCATTCATATAAAACACTCCATTCTCTTCCCTCTTGCATCCGTTTTGGCCTCAAACTGGGGTACATTAAAAGCTGTTGGGCTGAATGATAGATAATTCCACTCCAATCGTCGTATTCAATTAGTAGGTCCCCAGTGCATTTTTAGATTTAATACATTATGTCTTGATTACTTGAAAACCGTGTGCCATATTTTACAGGATGTTCCTAATCTATCTCTGTCATGAATCATTTATCTTAATGATAAAAGCTGTGGTAGGGTGTTAGTTGGAAATGCAGAACTGGTTCAGTTTATATATATATATATATATATATATATATATATATATATATATATATAAATATATACACACATTACCGGTCAAAGGTTTTGAAACACTTGACTGAAATGTTTCTCATGATCTTAAAAATCTTTTGATCTGAAGGTGTATGCTTAAATGTTTGAAATTAGTTTTGTAGACAAAAATACAATTGTGCCACCACATTAATTTATTTCATTATGAAACTAAAATTTAATAAAAATAAAAAAACATTTTTGAAATTGATGACTTGGACCAAATAATAAAGAAAAGCAGCCAATAAGTGCCCAACATAGATGGGAACTCCTTCAATACTGTTTAAAAAGCATCCCATATATATATATATATATATATATATACATACAGTGCCTTGCAAAAATATTCAGATCCCTGACCAATTTTCTCATATTACAGAATTACAAATGGTGCATTGGAATTTCATTCTGTTTGATATTTTATTTTAAAACACTGGAACTCAAAATCAATTATTGTTAGGTGACATTGGTTTTATGTTGGGAAATATAAAAAATATCTTGCTTGCATAAGTATTCAACCCCTGTGCTGTGGAAGCTGCCAGGTTACACCGATGAAAGAAATTGCCCTAACGAGGACACAGTTACTTTACCATTGGCATCCACCTGTGAATCATTAAAGTTGCAATCACATTTTCTGGATAAAAACCCATTGTTGAAGGATCATTTGTCAGGCTGTGAATCTGAAGGAAAATGAAGACAAAAGAGCATTCCACAGAAGTTAGAGATAAAGTAATAAAATGTATAGATTAGGGAAAGGATACAAAATAATATCCAAATATTTGGATATCCCAGTGAGCACAGTTGGATCAATAATCAAGAAGTGGAAGCTGCACCACACCACCCAGGCACTACCAAGAAAAGGCTGTCCCTCAAAACTTAGCACTCTAACAAAAAGGAGACTTGTGAAAGAAGCCACAGAGAGGCCAACAATCACTTTGAAGGAGCTACAGAGTTCTGTGGCTGGGAGTGGAGTAATGGTGCACCAGTCAACCATATCAAGAGCACTGCATAACGCTGGCCTGTATGGGAGGGTGGCAAGAAAGAAGCCGTTACTCAAAAAGTACCATCTGAAAGCATGTCTGGAGTTTGCCAGAAAGCATGTGAGTGACCCAGCTGTGATGTAATAGAAGGTTTTGTGGTCAGATGAGACCAAGATAGAGCTTTTTGGCCAAAACTCAAAGCGCTATGTGTGGCACAAACCTAACACTTCCTATGCCTCAAGACACACCATCACTACAATGAAGTATGGTGGTGGCAACATCATGCTGTGGGGATGCTTCTCATCAGCAGGGACTGGGCATCTTGTTAGAATTGAAGGAAGAATGGATGGAGCAATATATAGGGAAATACTGCAAGAGAACCTGCTTCAATCTGCTAAAAACTGTAGCTTGGGAGGAAATTCACCTTTCAGCATGATAATGATCCCAAGCACAAGGTCAAAGTAACATTGGAGTGGCTCAAGAACAAAAAGATAAATGTCCTACAGTGGCCCAGTCAAAGTCCTGATCTCAATCCTGTTGAGAATCTGTGGCACTATTGAAAATTGCAGTCCACAAGCGTCACCCAGCCAACCTGAACAACCTGGAGCAAATCTGCCGAGAAGAATGGGACAAAATCACTTCGTCACAGTGTGCAAAGCTGGTACATATGAACCCCCAAAGACTTAAAGCAGTTATTGCAGCAAAAGGTGGCTCGACCAGATATTAATGTGTGGGGGTTGAATACTTATGCAAGCAAGATATTTCAGTTTTTATTTTTCAGAAAAATATTTCCCAACAAAAAACAATGTCACCTTACCATAATTGATTTTGAGTTTCAGTGTTTTAAAATAAAATATCAATCAGAATGAAATTTCAGTGTACCATTTGTAATTCAGTAATATGAGAGAATTGGTCAGGGGTTTGAATACTTTTGCAAGGCACTGTATATATCATAACCAAATGATTTTCATGACTTTCAGTTTCGGAAACAATTCTCAAACGTGCATTATTCCGCCAATGCGGAGGGAACACTTTACTAAATTAGGTAGTGCTATTAAGCGGCACTGCTACTGAGGCCTCGTCTACACTAATACATTTTCGTTATGAAAACACATTCATTTTGGTATGTTTATGCCTCTCATCCACACTAGACTGGCATTTTCCTCCACCAAAAAGGAAATTGAAAATTGATTTTTTTTTTTTCTTCTAAAAAACGGATTAGTGTGGAGGTGGCCTGAATCTACAGCGCTACCAGTGTTGTACGATTCCCGAAATAATTATTCTTAAGTCGAGTCTTTTTAGTCTTTTCAAAAACACTTATGAATCAGTTGGGGCAGTTGCTGAATCAATCTGACTCACTTACTGATCCACAAGTCATTACTTTTGTCACATTTGACCCAAACCGCCTGCTGACCGGTTGTTCATATCACAAGTAAATTAAGATATACATTTTTTTCTTGTCAGTGGTATTTGTAACAATTTTCTAAGTATTTTACCTGTAATTCTGTTTTTTTTTTTTTTTACTTTATTAAATTTTTAAAATTTCTATATTCACATAATGGTGCCTATTCATTAAATCAAATATAAACTATTCCAAATTATTTTTAACTGTTTTCTGTGCTGTTTCGTCATAAAAATAAAAAAAAAAACTTTTGTTTATGGTATTCATGGAATATATTGTACATTATTACATAGGGATGTTATACTGTATACATGTATATAAAATGTTTATAATTTTTATTTTATTATTTTGATTATACCAGTAAATATACAGTATCATCAATATCAATATCCCTCATTAGTTTTAAATAGTTACATTTCTTAACTGTTCATGCATTTACCCTTAACTGCTTGTTTTTTTCATATACTTTTGCTTCATAAATTGTGTTGGAAATTCAGAACTTCCACTTACTGTTTATAAAACAATGGTGAAATATTGCAACCCTAAATGCCCAGCGTTGCAATTTTGCAGAGTTTTCCCAAAATTCACACCAAACTAAATATGCATATAAATCATCATTTTTATAACCAGTGGCTTCATAAAAACTCTTTCAAGAAAGAGATTTGTTTCAATAAATATTAATGCTTTGGTCTCTGAGCCAATTTTTTTGTCTGTTCTGTTTAAATCTGAAATGTTCTCATCATTTGGCAACACACTGCTGAGTGCACTAAACGTAAAAAGAAAAGCATGTCATATTTTCAAATATTTCTTTCTCAAAAGCACCAGTATAATCATTAATGGAGTAGTTATAGGAATGGAATCGCTAAAAGGAAATTTGGAAGCACAATTTCCTTACTATTCCCATCCCTAGGTGGAAGTGCTGCACTGTGGCAAATGGATATGCTCACACACATACACCTGCAAAACTTGGGAGAATGTTAGAACTGACCCGAAATGTTGTCTGTCTGTGTTCTGTCTGTCTCTCTCCGCAGGGCCCTTACTCTGGGAAGGGCGCCTGTCATGTTTTCTTCTCCATGCTTCTGTTCTCCTGCTGCTCAGCAACGGGGAGCGGATATGCCCAGTGAGTTGCCGCTGCGAGGGCAAAATTGTTTACTGTGAGTCTGGCGCCTTTCAAGACGTCCCAGAGAACATCTCCCTGGGGTGCCAAGGTCTATCCCTGCGGTACAACAGCCTCCTGGTGTTGCTACCCTATCAATTTGCTCACCTCAACCAGCTGGTGTGGCTCTACCTGGACCACAATTCCATCAGTGTAGTGGAAAGACTGGCCTTCCAGGGGCTTCGTCGGCTAAAGGAACTAATTTTGAGCTCTAACAAGATCATGCAGTTGCAAAACAACACCTTTGAGACTGTTCCAAACTTGCGAAACCTCGACCTGTCCTACAATCAGTTGCAGGACTTGAGGCCGGGGCATTTTCACGGGCTTCGCAAGCTTCAGAACCTTCACCTCCGATCCAACAATATCAAAAGCATTCCTGTCCGTACCTTTATGGAATGTAGAAGCCTCGAGTTTCTAGATTTGGGTTACAATCGTCTACGGACCATAACTCGTACGACCTTCCTGGGACTGCTCAGGCTGACAGAATTGCACCTGGAACACAATCAATTTTCCCGGATTAACTTTTTCCTTTTTCCACGCCTCTTAAATCTCCAAGCTCTTTATCTGCAATGGAATCGCATACGTTCAATTGTCCAGGGATCACCTTGGACTTGGCACACCTTGCAGAAATTGGATCTATCAGGCAATGAGATTCAAGTTTTGGATCCTGCCATTTTTAGGTGCTTGCCCAACTTGCACACTCTCAATTTGGAATCTAACAAGATCAGCAATGTGTCCCAGGAAGTGGTTTCATCATGGATCTCCATTAGCACAATCAACCTGGCAGGAAATGTATGGGACTGCAGCTCAAGTATCTGCCCTCTGGTGTCTTGGCTGAGAAACTTCAGGGGTACAAGAGATGCCAGCATTATATGCAGCACTCCTAAATCCCTTCAGGGAGAAAGAGTCATGGACACCATCAAGAATAACTCAGTATGCGAGGAGATATTCACTGTGGAACCAACCGCAGATCTAACTTTTCTTTTGACTACCACTATGACAACTCTCTATGTGACAATGCCACCTACAACCACCTCTACAACAACCCCATCCACCACAACTAGGCAACTTTCCCAAGTCACCCAAGTACAAAGACTCACTCCGAAGATTTTATTCCCCGTTCAGTCCGACAAAGAATTACTCCCACCCATTCCAACACCTAGCAGCTTACCGTTCACTCCAGAACCAGAGTTCGAGCACATGACCTTCCACAAAATCATCGCCGGCAGCGTTGCACTATTCCTCTCGGTGTCATTGATCCTGTTGGTGATTTACGTGTCGTGGCGTCGCTACCCCAACAGCATGAGGCAACTCCAACAGCACTCCATCCGACGCAAATGCAGGAAAAAGACTCAAGAGCCCGAGCACAACATCAACTCCCAACTTCAAGAGTATTATCTGAGCTACAACCATGCCAATGCAGAGACCATGGACTCTTTAGTTAACGGGGCGTGCACCTGCACCATCTCGGGCTCCAGAGAGTGCGAGGTATGACCTACCGCTAACAAAACGCATTCTCTGCACCGGGGAGTCAGAGGTAAACTTTTCTAAGAGCATGACTGCCCGTACCACTACGTACTGTAACTTCTTTCTTATTCACCTATTAATCTTTTGATCAACATCTCTGAAATACACACAGTGAATTGCATGATTAAAGAAATAGTTCACCCAAAAATACTCACCCTCATATAGTTCCACGTTTTTATGTGGAACATAAGAAAATTTCGAAAAATCTTTCACAACCATGTCTGTCAAAACTAAAATGGACAAAAAATTGCAAGTACTGAAGTACTCCACAAAGTATGTATTGTGGGCTATAGCCAGGGGTTAAATTGGGCCAGAACGGCATTCCATCACCTTCGATTACAAAAAGAAAAAAATTGCTTGTTAGTCAATCCATTCCATTACTTGTATTCTCCGCTGTGTTTTTTGTTTGATCCATTTGGCACATTCCATCTCTCATTAGGAAGTGTAATTGTTCAAAAATATTTCAAGTTCATTATGCTTCGCTGTAGTCAGTTGCGGACGCTGGTATAGGCAACATACTCGAGAGCGGCACGAGACTGCGTGCCCCCGCATCCAGACGCGCGTTCCGCTTCAGTAATGCGCCATGGTCCGATCTTTGATTCATAGAAATCGCGTAATATGGAATCAACTGCTCACCCTTTTCTTAGATCCACTGATATGCAGTAGCGATTTTGTTTATTAAAAAGCTGTATTCACAAAGGGGTTTTGAATCCAGAATCACTCGCATCCAAAGTGACCTCAAAATAGATCAAAAGACCATTCGGTCAACACACTGTAAAAGGTTTCACTGATATTTGTATATTTATGTGTGTACGCCATTTTTGTTGATTCAACATTTATTTTTATTATGTGTGTGTGTGTGTGTTGTTTTTTTTTTTGTTGTTGTTGTTTTTTGTGTTTGTTTTTTTGGAAAGGCTACAGTGGATTCACTAGTAAAAATGCTTTTTTATATAATAGATATAAGTTTAGCTATAAGATGACCCCCAACCTAGGGCAGGAACAAGGTAAACTTGTTTCAGCTATCCTCAAAAATTTATAAAATTTGATATTATTCTTAATCAAGTTTTTTGTCATCTAATGTAAAACACTAAACCAAATATTAAATGTAAATATGTATTTTCACAATTATGTTAAATAAGGACATACATAAAGTAGGGATGGGCGATATGACCAAAATCTTATATCACAATATCACTAATTTTATATCACGATAATGATATATATAAATAAATAAATAAAAATATAAATAAAAATTGGTTTATATATTAAATAACCATATTGTAATGCCTATTTATGAAAAATCCAGTTACTGAATTAAATACTTTATAAATGAAAACTACTTCCTCTTTTACAATTTTCTCTTTATTCAGAACTTGACAAACATAGTCAGTTAAATAAAATAAAAAAATAAAAATAAACGTGGTGGTATTCAAAAAGTAGTAATCAATCTTACCACAATGCTAAACTTTACATTTCAGTCTAATGTTGTTGATTAATATTATTATTATTAAAACACTTCATTAGGCTCTTAATGGTTTAAGCCATCTCTGTAGTCAATATTTGAATATCTGAAAGCAAAGCTGGTTTGTTTTTTAATATCTAACATCATTCAAACTGAATTTTATTAAGAGTCATGATGTGTAGTTTAAAAAATCCGCATGACAGATGACACAATTGTTGGCGCATGATACATTGTTTTAGCTGTTTCTTCGTCAGTGTTGGTTACAATGTCACGCTCTCTCGCCGTTTCAGATGTTTGACTTCCTCTATAGCGCTTTAAGGTAAAAAACTCAAAACTTGTTGAATTCAAATGGGTCACGCAAGTTTTGAAATTTGTGCCGCAATAGAGAGAAAGCGGGTTGAGTAGCACAAGTGTCTTTGGAGCCTAATCTGGAAGCCTGCTGGACTCGCACACACTTTCATACTTCATAGATAGCGCACGCAAAAATCACATGAAACACAGACGCACGTGTCTGATGAAAAGCATATTCATAACGCAAGATTAATGTCATTGAATTTGCTTTGAAGGCCCAAAATTTAGCTTGGAAAATGGTCAGTACCTGAAAAACCCTGTTTCTTCAATTTTCTCAGTCTCACATAAAGCCGCTCCGCCTTTCTCCTCCATTTCTCTGACAGAATGTGTACCGCATAGCCTACGTGTTACGTGAATAGAATGAAGTGCACATTTATTGCACGCGATGGCGGTTTTGCGTAACCGCGATACAGACGATAACCCAAAATGTATACCGGTTGCCATATTTCTACCGGTTTATCATGTCTACTGGTATATCGCCCAACCATAACATAAATGATGACCAACATATCATGTAACAGTAAATCCCAGTAAAAGTGATTCATCTGAAAGAAAAAACTTCTGTGAATTACATACCGTACAGACCTATTAAGAAATCCATATTTAGACACCCATGTATTTTATTAAAATGTAATTCTTTATTTATTTATTTATTATTATTATTATTATTATTATTATTTTACATCAGTCGATTTTAGGGTTCCCCCATCTCCGAAATCCCAATTTAACCCCTGGCTATAGCCATATAGAAGACTTACAAAAACTAACAATGGTTTTACTCAAGTAACCATGGGCAATTTTCAAACTGCCTAGTTGCGCCCTTGAAGGGCACTGCGGGATGGGGACACCACTGGACAAACAATTTTTTCCAAACGAAAGTAAGAAAATGAATCTTTTTACAGAGGGCATTTCCACAAGACTGTTAGCGAAGGGTACGATCATAGAGTAATGTCATGCTCCCTTCAGAGTACTCACATCAAGGGCTCTGCCCTTCGGAGTGAGAAGGGCATAGGGATGATCACCTCTGATTGGAATTTGCCCCCATATTTCAACTATGGTGTTTGTAGTTAAAAAAAATAAAATAAAAAAATAAAAAAACATGGCTACTGCAGTTTTACTCTAGTGAAACCATCATGAATTTTGGTAGGAACCTTGGTAAAAACCATGGTACTTGTACCACAAATTAACCAAGGAGTTAGTATAGTTTTATGATTATTTATTGCCTTAGTATTGGTTTTTCTGTATTATTACACTGGTTTTACATCAAATATCATGGTTAAAATATGGTTACTATAGTAAAACCATGGTACATTTTGTGATTACTATGGTTTTACTACAAATGCCATAGTTGAAATACAACCCCAATTCCGAAAAAGTTGGGACAGTATGAAAAATGCTAATAAAAACAAAAAGGATTATATTCACACTTTGCTATTCTAAACACTACAACTAAACATTTTTTTTAATTTTTTTAAATGCACAGTCATTTCAAATCAGATGATTGCAATGCTCCAAAAAAGTTGGGATAGTCGAGTGTTTACCACTGTGAAACATCACCATTTCTTCTAATAACACTTATTGAGCATTTAAGAACTGAAGACACAAGTTTGGTAAGTTTAAAAAATGGAATTTAGCCCCATTCATCCATTATGCAGGTCTTCAGCTGCACAATTTTACGGGGTCATTGTTGCTGTATTGTGCGCTTCATAATGCACCACACATTATCAACTGGAGATGGTCAGGACTGTAGGCAGGCCAATCTAGCACCCACACTCTCTACTTATTCGGCCAGTATTTGGTTTAAGTTGTCCTGCAGGAAAATGCATGGACGTCCCTGGAAAAGACGGTGCTGGATGGCAGTACTATATATGTTGCTCCAAAATCTGTACATATCTGTCTGCATTAATGGTGCCCTCACATATGTGCGAGTTACCCATGCCATGGGCACTGACACACCCCTGGCCCATACAGACACTGGCTTTTGGACTTGATGCTAATAACATCTTGGATGGTGCTTTTCCTCTTTGGCCCAGAGAACACAACGGCTGTGTTTCTCAAAAACTATTTGAAATGTGGACTCATCGGACAAAAAACACAGTTCCACTGTTCTAATTTCCATCTGAGACTGAGACCAGAGAAGTCGGCAGCGCTTCTGGACAGTGTTGATGTATGGCTTCTGCTTTGCATAGTAAAGTCTTAACTTGCATCTGTGGATGCAGCGGCGAATGGTGTTGACTAACAAAGGTTTACTAAAGTAATCCCAAGCCCATGTTCATGATATCCATTACAGATGAATGACATTTTTTTAAGACAGTGATGTCTGAGGGATCGGAGATCACATGCATTCAGAAGTGGTTTTAGTTTTGCCCTTTACGTACCAACATTTGACCAGATTCCTTGAATATTTTAACTATATTGTGCACTGTAGAGGGTGAAATGCCCCAAATCCTTCCAATTTGTCTTTGGGGAACATTGTTCTCAAAGTGCTGGATTATTTGCTGAAGCATCTGATAGAAAATTCTCGAATGATCCTTGCTCTTGAAGGACTAGGCTGTTTTTGGAGGCTCCCTATATACTATGACACGATAGAGCGTGTTGCAATCATCTGATTTGAAATTACTGTACATTTAAAAAAAAACAATGAAATTCACAAGGAAAAACATCATATAATGTTTAGTTGGAGTGTTTTCAATATAGCAAAGGGTGAATATAATTTACCAATCATTCCTTTTTGTTTTTATTAGCACCTTTTGTGTGACATGATGACAGGACATTCATTTTTGCGAGAACGATTCCTTTAAATTGGATTCACTTATTAGAGCTGTGGCAAAGTGGGTAGTGCATGTTCTCACATCATGTAAGTGTACATAAGTGTGCTCATGGGCTCAGGTTTGAATCTGCCCTGTGTCTATTTTCTATTGTCCCATATTATAAAAAAAAAGCAAAAAGCAAACACAAAAAATATAAAAAGTTGGATTCACTACAAGTTCAAAGAATTGACATTCTAATTTAATTCTATTATTATTATTATTTTATGTTTTGTTACCTTGCAGACTGGTCATTAAAGTGGATAAGTTGTAAATAAGTTCACCCTGTGTCCATCATAGCAGCTTGTTCGATGCTACAACACTTTTAAGTGCTTTATAATTGGCTCTATATTTCTAACCTCATGGTCTTGCTGAATAAAACCTAATTCAGAGCAAAGTAATGTCATCCTTAGTTACCTTACAGTAATAAATCCTTTGTGACATAAAAAACAAAACAATAACCATGGCATTATTGTGTGCCATTATTATCAGCCACATGTTCATCCGGGAACACAAAGGAACTAACAGCCTTAACCCTTGTGCGACCTTCGGGACATTTTTGTCTTTTCATTTTAGTTTTTTCGATCATTTTGGCTGTGTTAATGCCAACGGCATACATTTTTGCCAAAGGTGTGTATTTTTTGGAGAATTTTGATATTTCAACCTCAGTTCCTATAATACATCTATCATACACTTTGTACACAAAATAGTTACACTCAGGACCTGCAGGACAAAAATGTCCCAACTGAAATCCATTAAAACGGCAATATTTGATCAAAGTGCCATTAAAGCATAAAATCATGAATTCGATGATACTAAGCATTCATTCCGGAGCCCTGGCTTCAAAATTTAAAAAAATAATATTTTCCACCAGATGGCACCATTTTTCTCATGTTTAGCCTATGGAGCAAATATATGCTTTTTTCCTATTTTCTGTTTGCTGTATTATAGAGCACTGCCAATTGAATAAATGATGTAGCTAAAATTGTGTGGGTGTGCTGGTATGGATGTCAGAGTGTGTTTTTTATGTGTGTATTGAGAAATTTGTGTGTGTGTGTGAAAAACAACAATGGCATTATGTAAACAAAATGGCATTTAAAGGGTTAAAATCCTGAAAATGAATGACTATTTGTTCGTTAGTCAGTGAAAGTGGAAAATAATATTAATATATAATATTTGTATGGCAGTTTTTTGATGCAGACATTTTTGTCCTCTAAGGTCCTCTGAGTAACTTTTTTAAATTGATGCACAAGGGTTAAGTAAACATGTAATTAAATTATGGCATTTTATGTTGCAAAGCATTCTTTTCTCTATATACACTATGCTGCATGACTACATTATTTGCCCTATGCAAGTACCAGCTGTTGAAAATCAGTGTCCATATTCATGTATTCCATCACCTTAGATTAATGCATTGTCTTTAACTCTGCTCGGGACTGCAACAACATTCATTTGATCACATCTTTGGTACTCTGTGTTGTAATGTTTCATCACATTTATTTAGTTTTGACACTTAATGAGTGGGAGCGCTCATTTGTGTTTTTATTTATTTATTTATTTATGCTTGTGTTCATAGCAAATTGACTCTAACAAGTGTGGTCTCTCTCTGCATCATTTTAGATGATGCAAAATAAAGTTTCATCATAAAAGCAAACCTAACCAAAAAATCCATGACATTTGTGATGAAGAGATACACGCTTTAATTATAGCTAATTTGATTTTCTGTCCCATCCCAAGAGAAACTAAAAGCATGGTAGGTCACACTGGCTCAGTTGTCCACAATTAATTACATTCTCATTGTATCCTTTTTTACACACCTTTTTTTTTTTTTTTTTTTTGTGACACCATGCATCACAGAGTGAACTTAAAAAAAAAAAATAGCACACCCAATAATGAAAAATGTGTAACTTACTCAGCTTCATGTTGTTCCTAACCCATATGACTCTCTTTCTTCCATGGAACAGAAAAGGAGATGTTAGGCAGAATGTTAGCCTCGGTCACTATTCACTTTCATTGCATCTTTTTACCACAGAATGGAAGTGAATGGTATGGTATCACACCCCAATTTGTTTGTGTGGTGAATCACTGATAGCCAAGAGCATGAAACCATTAAAACATGAGACATTTAGAAACCAAAATGGTAAATTTTCCTTTTCAACCTATGACATGTTTATCATTTTGCTTACTGTCGAGCCTGTGCGGTTTATGTAAGGAATCATTAAAGACAGACCATTGAATTATTGAGAATTAATGCACACCTGAGGTGCTAATGCTGCCACGATGGAATTATTTTCAATAATTCAACAGTCCTGAGTCAGTTATTTCACTTTCCATGGTTACTGTACATTAGTTTACCTCAAGACATTTTTCAGGTTTTTATCCTTAAAACACTCATGTGTGTAGAACTACATTCTTATGCCCCAGGTTAAGTGTTCTGGTTAGAAACAGCCCAATTCGGCATTATTAGTTTAAAAGTGATGCACTTTAGAAGTAATGTGGCAAAATGATGTGTAACTGTAATGTGGTCAACAAACCAGCAATTTCTTCACAACCATGCAGTTATATAACACCAAGGAAAGTGTGTCCACCAATCATACCATATGGTAATATTAATACATTTAAAGGGATAGTTCACCCTAAAAATTATAATCTTACCATTATTTATTCACTCTCATGTTGTTTTAAACCTGTATGGATTTCTACTGTGTAAGACAAAAGGACAGCCTAATCTCATGAAAACTGTGTGACCATGGGTACATTTTTGCAAAATGACATTGCACGGTTCCGTACATGTATCGCGGCGAAAGGATATGTTAGGCAGAAGTCTCAGTCACCATTCACTTTCGTAGCATCCTTTTCCATACAATGAAATTAAACGGTGACTGAGGCTATCAGTCCCTAACATTCTATCTTAGATCTCCTTTTGTGTTCCATGATGACAGGAAGTCATACAGGATTTGGAAAAACATGAGGGTGAGAAAACAATGACAAGTAACATTTTGGGGTAAACTACCCCTTTAAATGGTTGATTTTAATTAAAAGTTTATTTACTTTTATACAACAAACAATAAACAATTTTAGGTCGCCACTTGATGTCCAATATAAAATCTGTGTACTGAAGCAAAAGCAGCTGAGAACCTTTTCCGTAACCATATAGTTACGAAGGCCATGGTACTGGCTTGTTAACAAGTGTGACATTTGGAGACATTTTACTTTGCATGATAGTTTCATAAAGCTGTCAGTCACTTCCCCCAACAGTCTCGCATATATCCGATTTATAGGAAAATACAGAGTGGCATATGCTTATAAGTTCTAAATGCCTCTGGCAAAATGCATGTACAGTATATCTGCTCAGGGATCAATAAACGAAAAAAAAAGTATTTATCTATCGCTCTACCTGCCTACCTCCATTTATCTATGTATATGTCTATATCTATATAAAAAATATCTGTCTAAAACAGGTCTTGTTTTCAAGAGACATATATATATATATATATATTATTAAAATTCTGATATATCAAAATAACATTTTAATAATTATTTACTCACTTCTCCAAGAATTTTTCTTTTGTGTTCTACAGAAAATACAAGTTCAGAAACATAATACAAGTTTGAAACAGCATGAGAGTGAGTAAATAATGATTTTTGGAACTACCCCTTTAAGCAGATCTCCGGTGCAGTTGACAGTCCAAAATTCAAAATCAGCTGTCACTGATGTTTGCGTTTTGATTCTGGTACATAACCTGGTGGAAAATGCGTTTTGAATTTGCAAAGGAAAGTGTGGTATTACACCTGTTTTCTGTACTTTTACTAGCTTCTCCAATCTTCTGAAGACCCTATATTCAAGACTGTTTTTCTAGTCTTTCAATGGCACTTCCACCTCAACTTCATACTTCTTTTCAGCATGATATTATTCATTTTTCCCTCACTGCTGAAGGTTTTTAAGTGGATACTTTTTTAGTGATTTATGCTCCTGATAAGGATGCTCTACCCCCAGAACAGTGAAAAGTATTTTACTTGAGTTGTAATTTCATGCTAATGTTTTAGACTGAGGGCAGGTCTCTTGATAGCAAACAGCAGGTACAATTTCAGGGAGTGTATTTAAAGGTATATACACAGCAGGACCTCGAAATTCTCTTCTAGAACAAATCATGTTTTTTTTATTTTATTACGTGTGTGGGTGAGTGAAGGTTTGCTGCTGAGGTTCCTTGGTGAATCTCACAAAGCCTGTCAAGAACATGTGTGAGTCATATTTCACCCAAAATTAAAAGAAAGAAATAAGTTATAAATTCTATTTCACGCAAAGGAAGAGAAGCCTGTTTTTGTATTGTGACGAGGAGGAGAGCACACGGACGGCCCTGAATCGGTATAATTAGCCAGGAGGGGGATAAAGATGAGTCGGAGGCGCCAGTTCGGGAGAGAGAGAGATGCACTCAGCCGCGTTGTGTGTGTGTCTTTATGTTTTATGTTGTCTTAAGTTGAGTTTTATATTAAACTTTGTTGACTGTTCAGCCGGTATATATATATATATATATATATATATATATATATATATATATATATATATATATATATATATATACCGTTCAGCCACAACATTAAAACCACCTGCTTAATATTGTGTAGGTCCCCCTCGTGCCAACAAAACAGCGCCAACCTGCATCTCAGAACAGCATTCTTCTCACCACAATTATACAGAGTGGTTATCTGAGTTACCATAGACTTTGTCAGTTTGAACCAGTCTGGCCATTCTCTGTTGACCCCTCTCATCAACAAGACATTTCTGTCTGCAGAACTGCCACTCACCTGATGTTTTTTGTTTTTTTGCACCATTCTGAGTAAATTCTAGAGACTGTTGTGTGTGAAAATCCCAGGAGATCAGCAGTTACAGAAATACTCAAACCAGCCCGTTTGGCACCAACAATCATGCCACGGTCCAAATCACTGAGATCACATTTTTTCCCCATTCTGATGGTTGATGTGAACATTAACTGAACATTAAATATCTGCATGCTTTTATACACTTCACTCCTGCCACACGATTGGCTGATTAGATAATTGCATGGATGATTGTTGATGCCAGACAGGCTGGTTTGAGTATTTCTTATATATAGAGAGAGAGAGAAGAGAGAGAGAGAGAGAGAGATTTTAATTTAAATATATTCAGATTTTAATTTAAAAATAAATAAATACTGTTTCCTTTGTGGTAATAAGAATTGTGGGTTAAAATGTTCATAATTGTCATACAAATGTCACAATGTCAAAAATCTTGTGTTCAATCCAAAAATCAAAGAATTTGATTCTGCATAATGAACATTTTAGGATCATTAAGATTTTTTGCATTGTGACATTATTTTCTTGACAATTAAACACATCTGGATTTGTATTGACTTTTTTGATATATAAGCAGTACAACAAAGACTTTAGATGATATATAAATAACCTACAATTTAGATCATGTCCTGTAGTACTAACGGCGTGATTTTAATTGCTCTAAATTTGCACTCGGATTTAAAATGCATGGCTCTTCCTGGGAACGAGTCAAGTACGATGTTGACACAGGCGTCAAGTTTTTTAGCAATTGTGAAACAACAGGCTTAATGAATTAGATAAAAAGAATGTGTATTATTAGACAGCAGTTGGCACATTTTTCCAAGCCTGTGGCATTTTCTAAGGGCAAAGGCAGAGCTTCAGGAGTTTTGTAGACTGACAGATGGGAGTAAAGACGCTAATATTCCATGTATCTGCATTACATGGGGGGGTTTCTGCTAAAGGTTTGTAATATTGGCAACTTTTAGGAGTCCACTAGCATACAGGTGACCTCAAAGCTAATAGACATGAACTAAAAGACACAAATTAAGACACTTTAAACTGAAGCGGTTTTGCTTTTTTAACAACTGTTGTTCTTGTCTTGCTGACATAATGCTGCGTGGCTGCAATCATTTCTGTTTTTTTCTGCTCCAGATTTATCCATCAGTTAAAGACAGACACTTAGTGCCCTATCTGCTGAAAGTGGATGCCCTGTTGAGCTGCACACAAACACACACACACACACAGTGTGATAGGAGCGATGCAGGCCAGTTGAGCTCGGGGGGTCGAAGGAAGACTTATTAGCGAAATCCATTGGCACAATCACTTCATTACTGCCCTTGCTCTCTCTCTCTCTCTCTCACACTCTGTGTGTGTGTTCCAGCGTTCTTTAAGGAGCGCGAGAGGAAATTAAAGTGAGCAGGGAAGCATAGAGCAGAATCCACCTTGGATTAAGGGTGCAGATTAAAAACAAACTGTGCTGCCAGACGTTAAGGCTATTTATATCAGACTGTGATTGGACTTAATCAGGGAAAGGTAGAATTTGCCTGATCCCTTGACCCACTGGCTAATTAAACAGCAAGGTCATTCTTGTATTTGCAGCCCATCAAACTTTTCTCACAAGTTGTCAATTCTTCAGATGTGAGCACCGAATTTGTGTTAGCAGGTTTTAGCATTAAAAGGTAAAGTTCACCCAAAAATGAAAATTCTCTCATCATTTACTCACCTCATGCCATCCCAGAAGTGAATGACTTTCTTTCTTCTGCAGAACACCAATTAAGATTTTTAGAAAAATATCTCAGCTCTATAATTCCATTCAATGGAAGTGAATGGTGGCCAGAACTTTGAAGCACAAAAAAGCATATTAAGGCAGCATAAAAGTAATCCAAACGACTCCATCTCATGTAAACAAGATTTTATTGCGTTGTCTGATTTTTTTTTAATACACAGATTTTTGGCAGTTATCAGAATATTGGCGTGCATGTAAATAAATTCAATAGTTAATGGTGACGGGGCTGTCGAGCACCATAGAAGTACCTTAAAGTAGTTCATACAACTTATTCACTATATTCCAAGTCTTCTGAAGGCAAGGGATAGCTTTGTGTGAGAATCAGAAATTGATGTTGTTATTCATTGAAAATGTTGCTTACCACCGCAGCTCTGAAATCTCACATATATTCAAATATAACATGTCAAAATATGTCGCACCAAGTTTGATGATCACAGCAAACAGCATTGCTCTTGCGAGTTGCATACTGATCTCGACACACCAAGTTTGAATACACGATGACGGGGAATATTTTTGTAAGAAATGAATCTAATGGTAGTCTAGCAAAGGTTAATTGGATGTTTATTCAGTTTTTGATGTCTGCCAATATATTTCTGACTTTAAAAACCCTAGACTGTATTGAAGTCATTGTTGAAGTTATTTGGAATAATTTACTTTAATATTTACATGTTTATCTCTGGTGCATGCTACGATGCAGTTTTAGAAAACGTAAAATTTTGGCTCAGTTTTCAGTATTGTGGTACAATGATAGATTAAATCAATACATGTTCCAGCAAATCTTTTGGAAGAATTCAATCTTACATAGTCATTTGAATCCTCCATATTATGTGTGATGATGATGTTTAGTTTATTCTAATGATTAATTAAACGATGCAACATGGATTGTAGATTCATTATTGACATATAGCAGGGTTGCAGAAAAGAAACCTGAATATAGAGGTTTGGAGAACGTTAGGGGAACGCTTTCCAAACCAAAAAGGAATGTTCTATTTTCTTAAATTAAAAAAATTAAAATCCTGGCTAACTAAAACATAACTTTAGTATGTTCATTCTGGGGACATTTTGAGAACCAAAAATGAATGTTTCCAGAACATTCCAGAACCCTTGAATTTAGATCTCTCCTGGAAGTCCTAGAAGACCATATGCATATTTCTGGCCCAAAAAACTACAGACCATTCAAACTTTCAAAACCAAATACATTAAAAATACAAAAAAAAAACACTCTAATCAGCAAGTAAAAGTGATCTTTTCTTCTGATTCCAAGTGCTCTGAAAATACATCTAATATAGTTTATTATAATTCTCTGCCAGTTGTTACCAATGTGGCTACAATTGTAAGTTATTTTATTTCATTCAATTATTCAAAGCTAACAAGCTCTGTTCGCCATTTCAACCTCTGCCATAATGTACAAAAGGACCACATATAGTGCATTTAAACTTTTAATTGAAATGTCCCCCTTTGAGAACAAAGCAGTCTGATACAGACCGCCTCTAACATTATTACAATCACTCCCTACAGATGCCTGCCTGTTTTTTTCCCGCAACCATCAACATTTGACTTATTACAGTCACTCTCCTAATAGTAATGGAGACAATTATAAAGATCTAAACTCTACAAACCCCTCAGGGAATGCATTTGCATACTACAGTCGCAGCCATCAAAAGAGGAAATTGTTTCATGACCTACATGCTCATTTTCACACTGCAGTTTTTCTAAATTTCCATGTTACCTGATGGAAGTATTCTGAGAGTATTCTGGGTGGACATGTATTTTTCACGTGAGTGCATGTGTATGCAGTAAGCTCTGGCTCGGATTTAATTGAAATAATGTAAAAATAAACTACAAACGAGCTCTGACTGCCAAAGCACTTTTCTTCCCACACTGTGTTATTGGACACATCAGTCCTCGGATTGCTCCTCTTGAAATTTCTCCTCCTTTTTGCCTTCCCATCAAAATGAAACAAGCCTTGTCTTGATGTTAAACTATTTTTTATGGATGGATGGATGGATGGATTCATATTTATACTGGCTGGCTGGCTGGCTGGTTGGATGGATGGATTCATATTGATACTGGCTGGCTGGCTGGCTGGCTGGCTTGATGGATGGATTCATATTTATACTGGCTGGCTGGCTGGATGGATTTATGGTTATACTGGATGGATGGATTCATATTTATACTGGCTGGCTGGCAGGATGGATGGATGGATGGATTTATGGTTATACAGTATGGATGGATGGATGGATTTATGGTTATACAGTATGGATGGATGGATGGATTTATGGTTATACTGGATGGATGGATGGATGGATTTATGGTTATACTGGATGGATGGAATGATGGATGGATGGATTCATATTTATACTGGCTGGCTGGCTGGCTGGATTCATATGTATACTGGCTGGCTGGCTGGATGGATGGATGGATGGATGGATGGATAGATGGATTTATGGTTATAATGGATGGATGGATGGATGGATGGATTGATTGATTTATGGTTATAATGGATGGATGGATGGATTTATGGTTATACAGTATGGATGTATAGATGGATTGATTGATTTATGGTTATACAGTATGGATGGATGGATGGATGGATGGATGGATGAATGGATGGATTTCTGTCAGAGTCAGAGATTTTAATATAAACTCAAAAATATGTCATTAAAATAAAGTATACCTCTGGGTTTCTCTACTGTCATGTAGAGCAGTCTACAGGCTTCTGCAACAGTATATGAGATGTGTTGCTGCTTTGAAACAATGTGTATTGCAAAAAGTTCTGTTCAAATAGGAAATGATTTAACTTGCGTTCAAATCTGGCGAAGTGTTGATGCTGACATGTTTATTTGTTATCATAAGAATTTATGTGGCCCATCAGTTAATTTGCATCTCTCCATGACTCACAATTGCATCGTATAGTCGGAGATGTGGAGTGGCCATATAGCATTTATACTGGATGTGCAAACATTAATGTGTTGCAGTATTTGTCTTGTATCATGCATGCATTCTCCTTACATCCCACAGCAATTCAGGGTTGATAAACCAAGGCAAAGTTTGCATACAAACACATGCACATCATGCACGTTAACATGCATGATTGCAGACATGTTCTCAAGGGCATACTGTTAATGCATTGAAAGGCCAGTTAGGATATAGAGGAGCATTTATAATCCAAAGAAAAAAGAGTACAACTAACTAAACTAACTGGATAACAAGTAACAAAGTAGAAATGCTACTAACTTAAAGGGGTAGTTCACCCACTTTGCCGAATATTTCCCCTTCATATAACACGGAAAAAAGAAGGTTATACGGGTTTGGAACGACATCGGAACACACTGACCCAGAGCTTGCATTATGATAATAAGTATTATTCTGTACATAAATGAGTACCTCTAATGCACAGCTCATTTAAAGTCTCCGAGGACAACCAATCAATGACAGGGTGAGCACTATCCATTCTCCTTCTAGAAACCTCTTTTGTTAGGTTGATGAGGTGCAAATTAAAAAGCCATTAGTGAAGCTTCTCCCAGGGCTGTGAATGAAGTCGTCAGTTTAGGGGTTATTTGATGTACTCCTCAAGCGATTTAGAACAATCAGGGAAATTGTTGAAAATTCAAAAGATCAAAAGAAATCACAATTGGAGTCGTGGTTTAGCGGTTAGAGCACATGTCCCTGCACATTGCATTGTGGTGCTTATGCAGTGTTCAAAATATGTCTTGCCACTGTTCATCTTTTTGAAAAACTAATTCCTATATGAAATCAAATCAAATCAAATCACTTTTATTGTCACACAACCATATACACAAGTGCAATAGTGTGTGAAATTCTTGGGTGCAGTTCTGAGCAACATAGCAGTCATGACAGTGATGAGACATATACCAGTTTACAATAAACATCAGATTTACACATCACAATTTAAAATCTAATATACACATAATTACACACAACACAATATACAAATAATAACATACAATGTACAGTATACAATACACACAATATAGAATTCACATTATACAATAAAAATAGTATATATAGTATATATAAAATGTACAGTAGGTTGTATTGTACTGTATTGACATTCAGGCTGTCGGTTGATAGTCAGTTGCCAGTGTGTTGTTAAGAGAGAATATAATTTATGACAGTCCAATGTGAGATAATAAGATTAATAAAGTGCAGTGCAGATGTATATTGATCGTGAGAGATCAAGAGTTCAAAAGTCTGATTGCTTGGGGGAAGAAGCTGTCATGAAGTCGGCTGGTGCGGGTCCAGATGCTGCGATACCGCCTGCCTGATGGTAGCAGTGAGAACAGCCCATGGCTCGGGTGGCTGGAGTCTCTGATGATCCTCCGAGCTTTTTTCACACATCGCCTGGTATATATGTCCTGGAGGGAGGGAAGCTCACCTCCGATGATGTGTCTGGCAGTTTGCACCTCCCTTTGCAGGGCTTTGCGGTTGTGGGCGGTGCTATTGGCGTACCAGGCGGAGATGCAGCCAGTCAGGATGCTCTCTACAGTGCTGGTGTAGAACCGTGTGAGGATGTGGCAGTTCATTCCAAACTCCCTCAGCCGTCTCAGGAAGAAGAGGCGCTGATGAGCCTTTTTCACAACGGCCTCAGTGTGGACAGACCATGTGAGTTCCTCAGTGATGTGGACACCGAGGAACTTGAAGCTGCTGACTCTCTCCACTGGTGCTCCATTGATGGTGAGGGGGCTGTGTTCTCTTTCTCTTCTCCTGAAGTCCACCACAAGCTCCTTTGTTTTGATGATGTTGAAGGAGAGGTTGTGCTCCTGACACCAGCGTGTCAGAGTGTGCACCTCCTCTCTGTAGGCTGTTTCATCATTGTCAGTGATCAGACCTACCACCGTCGTATCATCAGAAACTTAATGATGGCATTGGAGCTATGTGTTGCCACACAGTCATGTGTGTACAGGGAATACAGAAGTGGGCTGAGAACACAGCCCTGTGGGGCTCCAGTGTTGAGGGTCAGTGATGAGGAGATGTTCCTGCCCATTATAACCACCTGGCGTCTTCTTGACAGGAAGTCCTGGATCCAGCTGCACAGCGAGCTGTTTAAGCCCAGAGCCTGGAGTTTCACTTCAAGCTTGGAGGGCACTATGGAGTTGAATGCTGAGCTGTAGTCTACAAACAGCATTCTCACAGAAGTGTTCCTTTTTTCCAGGTGGGAGAGAGCAGTGTGTATTGTAGATGCAATGGCATCATCAGTGGAGCAGTTGTTGCGGTAAGCAAACTACAATGGGTCCAGTGTGGGATGCAGCACAGAGCAGATGTAATCTCTGATTAGTCTCTCAAAGCATTTGCTGATGATGGGGGTCAGAGCAACAGGACGGCAGTCATTTAAGCAAGTAATTTTGGTTTGCTTTGGTACAGGCACAATGGTGGACGTTTTGAAGCATGTGGGGACCACAGACAAGGAGAGGGAAAGGTTGAAAGTGTCCGTAAAAACACCAGCCAGTTGGTTTGCACACGCTCTGATGACATGGCCCGGAATGCCCTCTGGACCCACGGCTTTACAGATATTTACCCGTCGGAAGGATCGGGTTACATCCGCTACAGAGTCGGATTGTGAACTAACCTCTGTAGCTTCGGCCGCGAGAGCTCTCTCCACGAGGGTGGTATTATTTCCCTTGAAACGAGCATAAAAAGTATTTAGCTCATCCGAGAGAGAGGCAGCGGTGTTCACGGCGGAGTTTTTATAAGCGGGCAGAAGCAGAACGGAAGAGTGGTCCAATTTGCCAAATGGTGGGCGGGGGAGGGATTTGTAGCCATCCCGGAAGGGAGAGTAGCAATGGTCCAAAACCCGGATGTGTTGGTAGTATTTCGGTGCTACTGACTTGAAGTTGGCTTTGTTAAAGTCCCTGGTCACAATGAACGCAGCCTCAGGGTGCGCAGTTTTCTGCTTGCTTATAATCCCATACAGTTCCTTGAGTGCCCGGTCTGTGTCGGCTTGTGGCGGGATGTACACAGCTGTGATAATGACCGCTGTGAATTCCCTCAGTAGCCAGTATGGTCAACACAGAAGCATGAGAATTTCCAGATCAGGAGAGCAGAAAGACTTGATAGAATGTACATTCCTCTGATCATACAAGGATTTGTTGATCATAAAACATACACCACCACCTCTGCTTTTACCTGAGAGGTCTTTCGATCTGTCCGCTCGGTGCACGGAGAACCCCGTGGGTTCAATGGCTGAATCTGGAATCTCCGCAGACATCCAAGTTTCTGTAAGGCAGATAATGCAGCAGTCCCTCGTCTCTCGTTGGAAAGAGATCCACGCTCTCAGCTCGCAGAGCTTTTTGTCCAGAGACTGAACATTTGCCAGTAGAATACTGGGTAGCGGGGGTATTTGCATGTCGTCTTACTCTGATGAGAACGGATGGATGGATGGATAGATGCAGTGCAATGCACAACAGAAGGCATGTATCTCAAGATGCGCTTTTAAAAGTTGATGTGCTTTTACCTGACATAGCATCTAAAATATGTGTCGCTCCTGTGCGAGATGCTGACAAAAATAGATATTCATATCTAGAAAGTTTACATAGAAAAACAATAGAAAGAACATAGACAGACACAAAACGATTTTTTTTTTAAAGATGTTCAGTGTCTTAGTTTTCCCACAATCCAATAGACTGTCTTACTAAAGACTGTGAGTTTGTTTTATGCAACTGGCTTCCTATAGCCTTTTTAGCTAGTCAGACTAATTGTTAGACGAAGTCTTAAGTTAATGGCTATGTTTATGCAACCGGCCCCAGGTCTTAACTTAAGACTTAAGATATGACGTTTATTTAAAACGACCACCAGATCCCAAAACACCCACCTCTGCATAATTCACATGCTGCAGGCGGCGCAAATTGGAATCCAAATCGCAACATTTCACCACACCAGTTTTAAGAGTTTTTTTTTCAAGATGCCACTGTAAAAACCCATTCTGTTGTGTTCAACACATCTGTTGTGAGCTTTTCATTTTATCTTTTGCATTAGCAGCATGCATGAAATTACATGTTTCCTAATAACAGTTTAACAGCAGGCATGTTGTGCTTTGCATACTGCCAACATGACCTTAAATTATGTTTTTAAAAAGGCTTTATTTCGAAGTCCTTCTATAATATGCACTCCATGGTTGATCATGTTTTTTTTTTCTCGTGTGATATAGTATATTAGGAGCCTGCAAAAAAAAAGCCTAGTCCTTCAAGAGCAAGGATGGGTCTAGGCTCACCAGTTTGCCAACAGATGCATCAGCGAATAATCCAGCGCTTTGAAAACAATGTTCCCCAAATACAAATGAGAAGGATTTTGGGCATTTCACCATCTACAGTGCACAATATAGTTAAAAGATCCAAGGAATCCAGTCAAATATTGGTGTGTAAAGGGCAAGACTTTCTGAATGCGTGTGATCTCCGATCCCCAAGTCGTCACTGTCTTAAAAAACTGTCATTCGTCACCATGAGATGAGCTCGGGAATACTTTGGAATATTCTATTACAGTATGCTTTTAATATAGTACAGGCAACTGGTCTTATAGTATGAACGTTACTCTATATACATTTTCGCAAACTGACTTTTACGTGCCACTTTCTACGTTTTGCTGCAGTTTCCTGGTGAAATGAATACTAGAGATGCTACAAACTGTGCATTTTATTCATTGTCACACAAATCATGAGTACAATTGCTGATTATGACTTTATAAACACTTATTTTTCGCTCTATTACTCACCCTCCGTTATGTTATGAAACCAAGACACTTTTACTTTAATGCATGATTTGAAAAACAATACATTTGAACACATGTAGTTTCAGTTTAGCAAAAATGTTGCAATGCTCACATAAATTTCGTGAGATCAGGCTGAGTACAGGATGAATCGAATTTACAAATTACTCTTTTTGTTTTTATAAGCATTTTCCATACTGTCCCAACTTTTTCGGAATTGGGGTTGCAGTTGGCTCTGCATTTTAAGCTGGAAATGGAGAAAGATTAAAGAGCTATATCTTGGGGTGAGTTTAATGATTGAGCAATCTTATGGATATCTCATGCCAATATAATCTTAAAATAACGCTATTTTGTTGACAATTTTCTGGGCAAAAGAAAAAGCCAAGAACATAATGCCAAGAAGAAGAGTGCACAATTGTGTGGGTTTTTCAACAACAGTGGTTCAAGCTGTAGGAATGCCGAGGTGACTGAAGAAATGTTAACAGCAAGACGGAATAAAACTGTGCATTTCTTTCCTATTACCACCTTCTGCTACAAAAATAAGTGCAGTTTGAATAGCTAATAATGTTGGAGAGCATTGTTTAGAACTGTACTATGACCTTATTATAATGCAATATGCAGCACTTAAATGTTTAAGATGAATATATGTTACATAGTGAAATTAAGCTAAAATTGGATTAAAGAGAACATTTAAAAAAAATAAAAATAAAGTCTTACAGCGTTAAATCAGATGGTTACAGTTTAGATATAATAGTTAAAAATTTAGAAATATTTAGATGAAACCAGCATGCATACTACCTGAATGAGAGACAATGGAAGACAGAAAGAGAGAGAGAGAGAGAGAGAGAGAGAGAGAGAGAGAGAGAGAGAGAGAAAAGCACCATGTGTTGCCAAAGAGAGCAAGAGACCCAGAGAAAAAAGAACCCAGAGCATAAGTTACAATCCAATTTTATCCTCTCCTTGACCATGTGACCACTAATAGACCAGATACATTTAAACTGACCAATCCGCAGACCACCTTTAACCCCCACTGTATTCAAGTTGCGAATTTGCAGGGCCCTAATACACAAACACCTCAGCCAATAAGCTGATAGATCACTATCAGCACGCTCTGTATGTCTTAAAATGCAAGAGAACTGTTTTCACAAAAAAAAAAAAAAAAACGGGGGTTGCAGCACAGAAATGAATTATTTTGCTCATTTTTAACCCTACTATTGACTCTAACAGTGAGGATGAGCTTAGCTTTGAAGAGAAATTTGAAAGGACAATAAATAACATTTTATTTAGTTTTTAGAGTTATTTTATACAGTTGCAATCAAAATTATTCAACCCCCCTGACCAGCAATACATTCTGGTGATGTGAATTAAAACACATCAACTGAAACCTCAGTAAATAGTCAAAGTAAGTTTTTAATACACATTTGAGTGATTTTGAGAACAAAGAGTTCATTTTACCCAAATTTTAAAATAAAAAATAACTAATTCTCTCCACATATGTCATGTCAAAAATATTCAACCCCCAAAGTCAATCATTTGTGGAGCATCCTTTATCCTTAATAACAACAAATAAATGTTTCAGGTAAGTGTTCTCAGGCATTTCTCATGAGCAAAATCTTCCAGCTCATTGACATTCTTTGGTTTCTGTGCTGCCACTGCTTCCTTGAAATCCCAACAAAGGTTTGCAATGGGATTTTAATGATGGACTGAAAGGGCCATTTGAGGAAATTCCACGACCCATCCCTGAACCAGATTCAGGACAACTTGGATGTATCCTTGGTGTTATTGTCTTGCTGGAAAGTCCAGTGATCACCGAGCTTCAATTTACGCACTGAAGGCATCACATTTTTCATGCCAAAATGGCCTGATACCTGAAAGAATCCATGGTGTCAGTCACATAGTCTGGATAGCTGTTTCCTGCAGCCACAAAACACCCCAGAACATGCTTGACTGTGGGATTGTGTCATTCTTGTCATCACCTTGTCATCTTACTCCAGACGTACTGCTGACCCATGGGTCTAAAACTCATTTTCAGTTTCGTGTCATCCGTCTATAAAACCTTCTTCCAGGACTCCACAGGTCTTTCCTAATTACTTCTTGAATATTCAAGTCAGCATTTCCCCTGGTGAAGTTTTGCTTTCTTCCACACCCCAAGAAGGTTGCTGTTGTATCATATTTAAAAGATGTATGAATGGTGCTGCCAACTTTGTCTATTGAAAATTGAAGTGCCTTGGAAATGTACTTTTAGCCATGACATTTCATGTGTAATGAAATAATCTCCTCTATTAGCTTTTGAGACAGTTTATTTTTAATTGCATTTTTTGCATAGAAATACATTTTTGCTTACAACGCTAAACTTACATTTTAAAACTTAAATAAGTGCCATTGCAGATTGATGACTTAATTTTGTTTTAAAACAATTACTTGTGTAGCCTTACATATTTAAGAAACAGCTACATGCAATAGGGGTTGAATAATTATGACATGGCTGTATTTAAAAAAATATTAATCCTGCTATTTACAAATATTAGGTTATATATTCACACTATGACTTTGAATGTGTCTCTCAACTGATATAGATGCAATCTTTAAATGTTCTGGGTCATCAGAAAAGCTTACCTTTATAAATCCTTACTGTCTTGGGGGGGGGGGTTGAATAATTTCAATTGCAACTGTACAGTATGTAAAACAAATAGAATGTTTCCAATAAAAATTATTGGAACATTTTGTGAACCATACAGGTTTATAGGGTAAAAAAACAACAACATTTGAATACATTAATAATCAAAGATTAATGTTAAAATGTGCCTTTTTAGAAATGTCTTTGCTTACAACAACATATTTTGCTCAAACCTATACACTCACCGACCACTTTATTAGGAACACCTGTGCCTATTCATGCGATTATCTAATCAGCCAATTGTGTGGCAGCAGTGCAGTGCATAAAATCATGCAGATACGGGTCAGGAGCTTCAGTTAATGTTTTACATCAAACATCAGAATGGGGAAAAAATGTGTTCTCAGTGATTTGGAGCGTGGCATGATTGTTGGTGCCAGATGAGCTGGTATGAGTATTTCTGTAACTGCTGATCTCCTGGGATTTTCACACATAACAGTCTCTAGAATTTACTCAGAATGGTGCCAAAAACAAAAAACATCAAGTGAGCAGCAGTTCTGCGGACAGAAACGCCTTGTTGATGAGAGGTCTCAATGGACAGAAAGGCTATGGTAACTCAGATAACCACTCTTTACAATTGTAGTAGCTGAATAGCATCTCAGAATGCACAACATGTCGAACCTTGAAGCAAATCATCTACAACAGCAGAAGACATTGTTGGGCACTTTATTAGGACCTAGTGTTTCAAATAAAGTGGTTGGTGAGTGTATATTAATTTAAAAAAGTACATGCGTTTAATTGGAGGAGAAATTTAAACTTTGTGAGAAGCAACATTTAGTTTTTTGACCATTTTGGTATTTTTCCCAAATTAAAAAAGAAAATTGTCTTTATTTTTTTTTTTAGCTATTTTATACAGTATGTATAACAAATAGAATGGGAAATAATATTACTGGAACATTATGTGAACCATAGAGGGTTATAGGATAAAAAATCTTTTTAATATATTAATAATCAAAGATTAATGTTAAAATTTGCCTCTTTAGAAAATGATTTGCTTACAAAATATTGTATTTTGCTTAAGCTTATACAGTATATCCATTTAAGACCCACACAAATGTTTCAACTGTTGTTGTTGTTGTATTGAGATATTGTCATTATGGTAACTAAACAAGTGCTTTTACAAGTCTTTTAAAGGAATTGTTCACCCAAAAATGCTTTCATTATACTCTCATGTTGTTCCAAGCCTGTATGACTTTCTTTATTGCATGGAACACAAAAGGAGATGTTATGCAGAATGCTAGCCTCAGTCAACATTCAATTTCACCACACATTTTCCATACAATGAAAGTGAATGGTGACTGAGGCTAAAATAAATAATGACAGAAAGAAAAATTTGGGGTGAACTATCCCTTTAAGCACAAAATCATGCCTTCAACTTTTATGTTCAGTTCAGGACCAACTCAGATGTTTCAAAGCAATCCGTCCACTTTGAAGACATAAACGATGATTTATTCACAAGTCGATAATTACAACTCTCAGAGGAGCCCTACGATTTAGAGATTAGACCCCTGCTGCTTTTGTGTCTTCCTGGAATAGAATGAATATCACATAATCAGCTAACACTACACAATGAAAAATAGCATGTAAACTCCTCCGTTTGGCATATAATTACCCAAAAGATTGCTGTTGGCAGGATAAAAGGACATTTTTAACTGGGGACAAACAATATCAGTGTTTCTGAAGCAGACGCAGGTCTCCAACTCTGTAGACGCCTCTGATTTGTATACATGCGGTATCGCGAAATTAATGCAACATTAGAGTAAAACAAGAGTGCAAGGGTTCTTTACCAGAAGGGAACAATTTCATTTCATCTCCCCACAGTTGAATTAATATTTTTCAACTTAAAACGTGACAAGCTGTTCACAGCGTGGGTTACCCTCAACAGGAAGGCGAGCGGAAGGGAAACATGTTTAGTGAACCACTCACCTCGCGTGAACATCCCATTTAGAAGTTAATTGGAAAAAGACATGCTTTTTAAAATGTTCTTGGCTGCAGGAAAAGAGATACTGAATATACATTTGTGACAGCTAATTGATTCCTCAACGCGAGTCAAGGACTGCTAAGCTCGATTAAAAGTGAAAGATTGTTTACACAAGAAATATTATCTTAGGAACGCTATTAAACACATTTGAAAGCTAATTTGTTTGACTGTCTTCACTCTGGGAGTAAACAATAACATGCTTGCCAGATTTCAATTGTGTTCAAGAAGTGCTCACTACAAAGCCAATTTGTCGTCTGAACTTTTCTTGCTCTGTTTTTGCAGAATGCATACACATTCCCCCGACCGCTACCAGGGGCCTGGCTGGGAGACATACCTACAATTCACTGAGGACCGGCTTAAATAAAGTCCTTCCCGGATTTTGGTTTAAGCACTGAGAATTTTCCAACACAAAAGGACGGAATTAGGTTGGCGGCGCAAACACTCTCGGACTGAAACCCTTCATTTCTAACTCTCAAAAGTGGAGCATGTGGATATGCCAATGACACCCTGTCCTCGAACTGAATCAGTTTGGTAGTCAGTCACTTCAACAAACAATGATCGTCCCCTGCAATGGGGAGCTGAGCAGGGCTGCCAGACACAAATGGCAAATCCATCAGTAATGAACCAGCGAAACGTTTCTCGAAGCTGCCATTGTCGCTGTACGATAGCTACTACCTTCTCTCCCCATGCAATCTACGCCTACCATTCTCTCCTGTTCATCTCTTTTGTGTTGCATAGTGATGTGATAACTATTCATGTTGAAGCATTGGAAATGTCTCTCGTGATCAGTGGACGGTAATTGCTCAGTTGAGCTCAACCCACAGGGATGTTTCCTGGAGGACTGCACAACAATATAAGTTATTTTTGATGGCTGGGGAAAAATAATGCTGAGACTGTAACCTCCCCATGTGATTTGATTTCTGTCCTGACTGATGTCGGACAAACCACTGGAGATCTGAATTGTTGATATAATGTGTTTCTTGTGGATGTGCTTTTTTGTTTGTTTTCTGTTTTACAATGGACACTTTCCCTGGATTTTTTAGGAGTCGTTTCTCTTTGTTCGGGAAGAAAAGTTTGCAGGGTTGACTGTTTTTGAACAAGCACCTGCTATCATTATGTGATGATACAAAGATGTGGAGGATGGCGGAGACAGATTGCAAGACTTTAAAAACAATGAGATACATTGATGTTGTTTGGAACCCTTGCATCAGGATGCCATTTTTACATCCAACATTTAGTCACTGCTCAAGCAAACACGCACAAAGCAACTGGACATTTTCTTCTTCTTCTTCTTCTTCTTCTTCTTCTTCTTCTTTCGGCTGCTCCCGATGGGGATTGCCACAGCGGACCATCCCTGATCCGCATATTTGACTTGGCACAGGTTTTACACCAGATGCCCTTCCTCAACTGGACATTTTCTACTATCATAAAATTGTGCTGCAAACTTGGCATGACATTCTCTACCAGACAAAACTTTGGACACACCGACTCATTCTGTTTATTGATATTTTTTGCACTTTAGAAAAGTCACCAAAACTATGAATAAAACACAAACTGAAATATAGGAATTGTGCACTTAAAGGGATAGTTCACCCAAAAATGAAAATTATCTCATGATTTACTCATCCTCCTGACATCCCAGATAACTTTCTTTCTTCTGCAGAACACAAATTATGATTTTTAGAAGAATATTTCAGCTCTGTGGGTCCTCACAATTCCAGTGAATGGGTGCCAAAATGTTAAAGCTCCAAAATCCAAATAAAGGGAGCATAAAAGTAATTCATACAACTCCAGTGGTTAAATCAATGTTCAGACACGATATGATAAGTGTGAGTAAGAAACAGATCAATATCTGAATCATTTTTTGTCATAAATTCTCCTCCTTACCCATTAGGGGGCAATATGCATGAAGAATGTGAATCACCAAAAACAGAAGAAGGATAACGTGAAAGTGAAGTGGAGATTGACTGAGCTAGGAGGAAAATTTGTAGTAAAAAAAAAAAAAAAAGACTTAAATATTGATCTGTTTCCCACCCACGTGTATTATATCGCTTCTGAAGACATTGATTTAACCACTGGAGCTGTATGGATTACTTTTATGTTGCCCTTATGTGGATTGGCATGTGACTTTCAGATGTAAAACTGAAAGTGAAAGTGAAGATTTAGAGGGGGAAAAAAAGGACTTAAATATTGAATTTAATTAGTGTTTTATGCAGATATACAATTAGATTATAAAATATAAATATAAACACATCCAGATAAAGAAATAACTGCAGTAATATAATTGAAGCAACTATCTATAAAATTTGGATATCCTGCCATATAAATAATGCCAAATGGCAAAACCGTACCATAGACTAGAGGCTTAAGATCATGAGAAACAAATTCAGTCATGTGTGTCCAAACTTTTTACTTGTAGTGCAAAACAAGTTTTTTCAAAATCTTTTTAAATGTCACATCAGTATTTTCTTTGACGCATTTTAAACAGAAAAAAAGCCACAGGTAACAAGAGTGTTTTTGCATGAAAAATCAAACCAGTGTATCAATGTAGCTAAAAATGGGAGAATGGATGAATGAATGAGAGGAAATGGAACAGAAAGCCATTGAAAGGATTATGTCAAAATAAACACCCACCACCATCTGTCCAAGAAGCTCCTCTTGATTGTTGTGTAATCGTTATAATTACATTCATCATAACTGGTGAACATATATGCAGCTGTGTCTTCAGCCAGCAACAAGCAGAATTACAATTAAACCTGCCAAAGCAAAATACATGGTTTTGATACATTCCTAAATATTAATTTATGGTTAAAAAGAGACATTATTTTGAGTTGGAGGTATACAAACTGGTTGCAACATTTCTAGGTTGTTCTGGGTGGTTGCCAGGGCATTGCTATGTGGCTGCTTAATGTCCCAAGTCAAAAGAGTCCACCCCCAAGTCTTTTAATATGGTTTGGGTCCTTCCTTCAATGCAAGTCTATGGGCTTTTTTCTCCACCCTTTTTATCATCCACCATATGAACAATCGTAAGTCTGATTGCTTAGAAAAGTAATAGCACATCTCTCCTCAATAAGCCACATGATTTGAGGTATCATTCTTGTCTGCAGTACAAACAGTGCAGGGCAGTGCAAGTTAATTTGTACTGATTCCTTAGTCAGCATCACTATTGATAAGATATATAGAAAACTATTTAGTTAAATCCAAATCTTGTGTCTTTTAGTGAGAAATGACCACCCTTAAAGTCTTATCAGATTCTTTTAGCGAGAAATGCATCTGCCAAGAATGCACAATTCATCAATGTCACTGGTCAGACTGTGGGGGTTTGTGCCTGGTGGCTTGTGCAGTTTAGTTTCTAACATGTCCCATCCTTTTGAAGAACATCGAGAATAATTCACAGAGCTCAGATTACCAGAAGAGCTTTCCACTGAAATTCATTGATTCTTCAGAAATCCTTAACTCAAAGGCATAATAAAAAGATCTAAATGATCTTCACAGATGCTAAATCATGCCATTTGGCCAGAAAAATAAGATGGAAAGTCTTCATACCAGTAAATTCCAAGAGGTCAAGGTTTGGCTGGTTAGCCTAGCAACTGCCATTGAGATGAAAGGGAATGCTAACGCTTAGCTTTCTCCAGGTATTATTGATCTCATTACTAATCTTCCTTTGAAAGCATTTGTCTCCCATTTGTTCTGATTAAATGATCTTTACTGTTTATCACTCAATACAAATTGACTGCAGCTCCCGAGTCTACTTCTCAGAATTTACAATGACCTTCGGTTTCTAAAGCAAAACAAGGCAGTAATGACGAGAATGCAGATGATGTAAAGCTTTTCCAAATGGCCTCTATTAGTTGAAGATGTTCAAGGTTTTCTATTAGTATCAATATGACTGCATTAAAGCAAGCTGAAAGTGGACCCAAACACATCCTTCGTATCATAGGTAATAAAAAAAATACAGTGGGGTTCAAAAGTCTAAGACCACATAAAAAATCTGGGATTTTTCCTGTTTAATTCTAAAGATAAGTCTTATGATTTAGAAACATTTTTCACAAAAAAAAAAAAAAAAAAAAAGAAGAAAAAAAAGAAGATTTATGATTTTGCACCAGGTAGGTCAGTAATCAAATGTAAGCAAATTTGTTAGAATGACCATGTTAACTCTTTGTGCAATTGTAACTATTTGTGCAAATGTCTAAAAACTTTTTAAAATCCACTTTTCACTAAAAATTGTATGTAAGAAATTTGTTATGAAAAGAAAACTGAATTAAATAAGGAAGCATTTTCATTAGTGGTTTCAGACTTCAAGACCCCATTCTAAGTCTGACAAGTAAACCTTTTCTATGTTGTGTTACAGTGTTGATATATATGCACAGTAACATCAGGAGACAGTTTGTTGCTAAGGTTGCTTTGAGGTTAACTGCACTGACAATCTGTGTTTGTGAGTGTTTGAAGAAATGCTGCTTCTCCTTATACTTTAATACCAGATACACACTGTGTGCATGAGTGCAAAGAAAACAGAATAATCCCTGTATTTGCACTCTTCACCCAAGTTATGCATGTAACACTTAGAAAACATTTAAGAGAATCAAATAGTCAGGTGTGAGAATCACAATGGCAGGAGAGATATCTGAGAGCTAGTTAAACAAATGTTCCAGATGCAATACAAGTTAAGCTCTATGAATTATGGATTACCATAGACAACAGTTTTGACCAGTCCCTCAGTTTGTAAAAACAAATTGAAATTGCATTTACAGCAATGCACTTACAATAGAAGTCTATGAGGCAAGTGTACAGGAGGGTTAAAAAGCAGAAATGTTGGGGGCCTGGGTAGCTCAGCGAGTATTGACCCTGACTACCACCTCTAGAGTCGCGAGTTCGAATCCAGGGTGTGCTGAGTGAATCCAGCCAGGTCTCCTAAGCAACCAAATTGGCCCGGTTGCTAGGGAGGGTAGAGTCACATGGGGTAACCTCCTCGTGGTCGCAATTAGTGGTTCTCGCTCTCAATGGGGCGCGTGGTAAGTTGTGCATGGATCGCGGAGAGTAGCATGAGGCTCCACATTCTGTGAGCAAAAATGTAAAGCTTGTATTTTTGTTTAAAATGCTTATATTCATTATTTTGCACAAAATGTGTTATGTGAGCTTTAAAGGGTGTTTTCTAACTTTCTGGTATCTTTGCACATATTGTGCACAAGTTACAAGGTTTACAGCCTTGACATGGTCATGACAAGAGTTAAAAGTATTGGATATAACTTTGCACAGACAAAGGCAGTAGTAGTAAATATTGATTCTATCACATTCATGGTTCAAGTCTTGTGGCTATACTTTCAAAACGATGTAATTTACCATTCTCTGTATAATGCCTTGCCCCCATATTCTTCCATTGTAAGTGCATTACCATAAACACATTTACAGTTTTTACAAATTGAGGGATGAATCCAAATGATCCGTGATAATCAACAGCATGTCATAGATGCTGCCCGTTAAGCTGAACTTGTTTTGAATTCTGAACATTCCTTTAAAAAGGATTATTTGTATGATATCTCATTGACCACACTGTGACAAAATCTATTTTTTGCATACATGTTGAGCATTCTTTGTTCATATTCAACACTAGACTCTGCCTTGCAGTGTTCATTCCATGCAAGCATAAGCAAAAGAACATGTCCATGTGTACAGACTTCTCTTTTACCTCTGATCCAGGAGTTGATATGTTGATATTTGTATTTTTAACTGTATCCTAAGTATGTATGTCGCTCCCTTTGTTTAGAAAAATAAATGAAATACTTAAAAAACCCACCTGAGTAACTGTGATTTGTCAAACCGAAAGGTTGTGGGATCAAATACCACAAAAGCCAAATTATTATCACCTTTGTTTCCTTGAGCTAAACTTATAACCTAAGTTTGCTCTAGGGGAATTAAAGCTGTAATAAGTGTACAGTACTTACTAATATAGGCATGGGAATCAACGTCTTTATGGGAATATTATAAAATACAGAATGGGGCTGATTTAACGACAACATTTCAGTACTTTTTTTTTTTTATTATTAAATGTTTTTATATTTATATTTATATAAATAAAAAATAGTTAATATTACATCATTAATAAAAAAAATAAAAGTATATATTAATTTTATTAATAAATTATATCTACACTGGCGGCCAAAAGTTTGGAATAATGTACAGATTTTGCTGTTTCGGAAGGAATTTGGTACTTTAATTCACCAAAGTGGCATTCAACTGATCACAAAGTATAGTCAGGACATTACTGATGTAAAAAACAGCACCATCACTATTTGAAAAAAGTCATTTTTAATTAAATCTAGACAGCAGCCATCACTCCAACACCTTATCCTTGAGTAATCATGCTAAATCGCTAATTTGGTACTAGAAAAATCACTTGCCATTATATCAAACACAGCTGAAAGCTATTTGGTTCGTTAAATGAAGCTTAACATTGTCTTTGTGTTTGTTTTTGAGTTGCCACAGTAAGCAATAGACTGGCATGTCTTAAGGTCAATATTAGGTCAAAAATGGCAAAAAAGAAACAGCTATCTCTAGAAACTCATCAGTCAATCATTGTTTTGAGGAATGAAGGCTATAAAATGCTTGAAATTGCCAAAAAACTGAAGATTTCATACAAAGGTGTACACTACAGTCTTCAAAGACAAAGGACAACTGGCTCTAACAAGGACAGAAAGAGATGTGGAAGGCCAGATGTACAACTAAACAAGAGGATAAGTACATCAGAGTCTCTAGTTTGAGAAATAGACACCTCACATGTCCTCAGCTGACAGCTTCATTGAATTCTACCCGCTCAACACCAGTTTCATGTACAACAGTAAAGAGAAGACTCAGGGGTGCAGGCCTTATGGGAAGAATTGCAAAGAAAAAGCCACTTTTGAAACAGAAAAACAAAAAGAAAAGGTTAGAGTGGGCAAAGAAACACAGACATTGGACAACAGATAATTGGAAAAGAGTGTTATGGATCTTAACCCCATTGAGCTTTTGTGGGATCAGCTAGACTGTAAGGTGAGTGAGAAGTGCCAGACAAGACAGTCACATCTATGGCAAGTGCTACAGGAAGTGTGGGGTGAAATGTCACCTGAGTATCTGGACAAACTGACAGCTAGAATGCCAAAGATCTGCAAAGCTGTCATTGCTGCACTTGGAGGATTCTTTGATGAGAAATCTTTGAAGTAGTTTAAGAAGTTCTGAACATTTTTTCAAATTGTAATAGTAATTTTTCACGTTATTAATGTCCTGACTATACATTGTGATCAGTTGAATGCCACTTTGGTGAATAAAAGTATCAAAATCTGAAAAAAGCAAAATCAAAATCAAAATCTGTACATTATTCCAAACTTTTGGCTGCAAGTGTATATCTATGATTTTATATGTTATATATATATATATATATATATATATATATATATATATATATATATATATATATATATATATATATATATATATATATATGTAGCACGGAGGGCGGGGCTGGGCCGGAATGACGCACGCCTGGACCCCAATCAGCCTGATGAGGCGAGCAAGGGATAAAGGTGACCAGAGACGACAGTTGGAGAGAGAGAGAGAGAGAGAACTACAGGTTGCTGCCCTGTATGTGTTTATGTTTGTGTGTTTTTGTTTAAGTTTATCATTAAACTTTATCTATATTGTCAAGCCAGTTCTCGCCTCCTCCTTTCCGCTGATTTTGGTGACTAATTGGCCTGAATTCAGAAATGTATTAAAGGGAATATGCGCGGATGAGTCCTGCACTAAAGCAATGAGATGTGAAATGTGCGATGCTCTGGCGGGGGGGGCGGAGCCAGTGCCGTCTTCGTCTGCTCCACATCAGGATGACGTGAGGGGGGAGAGGCTGCAGCCCCTCCAGTCCTCAGGGGATTTCCCGAAGAGGATTTCCCTTTGGAGCAGTTAAGAGACGAAACCCTCAAGCACGCTTTTGACCAAGTGAGAGTGATCGATGGTCAACAACTCCAGCCAGGTGTTGCCCTTTCATATCCTTATTTCGCAATTATAAACAAGCGGTTGTCTAGAGTGACGCAGGATGCTCAACAAAGGAAGATACAACCCAGCTCTTAATACCGCAGAGCCATCGGGAAATGGTGTTCCAGGCGGCTCATTATAATCCTTTGGTGGGACTTCTAGATGGAAAGGAGGAGGCGAGAACTGGCTTGACAATATAAATAATGTTTAATGATAAACTTAAACAAAAACACACAAACATAAACACATACAGGGCTGTAGTTCTCTCTCTCTCCAACTGTCGTCTCCGGTCGCTTTTATCCGGAGGTATATTGGGGTCCAGGCATGCATCATTCCGGCCCGGCCCCGCCTCCGCGCTACAATATATATATATATATATATATATATATATATATATATATATATACAGTTGTGCTCAAAAGTTTGCATACCCTTGGAGCATTGGTAATATATGTACCATTTTTAAAGAAAACATGAGTGAGCATGCAAAACACATATATTTTATTTCTTATGGGATTCATATTCAACTGTAGGTTATAACAGAATGGCACAATCATAAAACAAAACATGGCAACAAAGAAAAAAATTAAATGACCCCTGTTCAAAAGTCTGCATACCCATAGTTCTTAATACTGTGTATTGCCCCCTTTAGCATCAATGACAGTGTGCAGTCTTTTGTAATAGCTGTCCATGAGGCCCCAAATTCTTGCCGGTGGTATAGCTGCCCATTCATCTTGGCAAAATGCCTCCAAGTCATGCAAAGTCTTTGGTCATCTTGCATGAACCGCACATTTGAAATCTCCCCAGAGTGGCTCGATGATATTAAGGTCAGGAGACTGTGATGGCCACTCCAGAACCTTCACCTTTTTCTGCTGTAACCACTGGAGGGTCAACTTGGCCTTGTGCTTAGGGTCATTGTCATGCTGGAAATTCCAAAAGCGTCTCATGCGCAGCTTTCGTGCAGAAGAATGCAAACTGTCTGCCAGTATTTTCTGATAACATGCTGCATTCATCTTGCCATCAATTTTCACAAGATTCCCCGTGCCTTTAGAACTCACACACCCCCAAAACATCAGTGAGCCACCACCATGCTTCACAGTGGGGATGGTATTCTTTTCACTATAGGCCTTGTTGACCCCTCTCCAAACATAGAGCTTATGGTTGTGACCATAAAGCTCTATTTTGGTCTCATCACTCCAAATTGTAACCGGGCTTTTTTGTGGCATTGGCGCAGTAAAGGCTTCTTTCTGGCTACTCGACCATGCAACTGATTTTTGTTCAAGTATCGTCGTATTGTGCTCCTTGATACAACCACACCGTCTTTTTCCAGAGCAGCCTGTATTTCTCTTGAGGTTACTTGTGGGTTTTTCTTTGTATCCGAACAATTCTTCTGCCAGTTGTGGCTGAAATCGTTCTTGGTCTACCTGACCTTGGCTTGGTATCAAGAGATCCCCAAATTTTCCACTTCTTAACAAGTGATTGAACAGTACTGACTGGCATTTTCAAGGCTTTGGATATCTTTTTATATCCTCATATGATCACTATCCTTAAATTAAATTATTTTGCATGATCAGTCATATTTCCAAAATCATTGCCAACATTTCACAATTTCTGCCAGGGTATGCAAACTTTTGAGCACAACTGTATATATATATTATATAGTTTATATTTTATTTTTATCATTTTATTTATATTTTATAAATGTTAATTACAGTATTAATAAAAAATAAAAAGTATATATTAAATGTATATTAATACATCTATCTATCTATCTATCTATCTATCTATCTGTCTGTCTGTATGTCTGTCTCTCTCTCTCTCTCTCTCTCTCTCTCTCTCTCTCTCTCTCTCTCTCTCTCTCTCTCTATATATATATATATATATACAGTATATTAATAACATTTAAACCACCTGCCTAAAAAGCTCTGACCCATCAAGGCATGGACTCCACAAGACCTCTGAAGGTGTCCTGTGGTATCTGGCACCAAGACATTAGCAGCAGATAATTTAAGTACTGTAAGCTGCGAGGTGGGGCCTCCATGGATCTGACTTGTTGGTCCAGCACATCCCATAGATGCTCTATTGGATTGAGATCTGGGGAATTTGGAGGCCAAGTCAACACCTTGAACTCTTTGTCATGTTCCTCAAACCATTCCTGAACAATTTTTGCAGTGTGGTAGGGCGCATTATCCTGCTGAATGAGGCAACTGCCATCAGGTAATACCGTTGCCATGAAGGGGTGTACATGGTCTGCAACAATCTTTAGGTAGGTGGTACATGTCAAAGTAACATCCACATAAGTGCCAGGACCCAAGGTTTCCCAGCAGAACATTGCCTAGATCATCACACTGCCTCCGCCGGCCTGCCTTCTTCCCATAGTGCATCCTGCTGCCATCACCTCCCCAGGTAAACGACGCACACGCACCCAGCCGTCCACATGATCTAAAAGAAAATGTGATTTATCAGACCAGGCCACCTTCTTCCATTTCTCCATGGTCCAGTTCTGACGCTCACGTGCACATTGTATGCGCTTTCGGCACATCAATGAGCCTAGGGCACCCATTACCCTGTCACCGGTTCACCGGTTGTCCTTCCTTGTACCACTTTTGGTAGGTACTAAACACTGCATTCCAGGAATACCCCACATTTTGAAAATGCTCTGACCCAGTCGTCCAACCATCACAATTTGGCCCTTGTCAAAGTCGCTCAGATCCTTACGCTTGCCCATTTTTCCTGCCTCCAACACATGAAATTCAAGAACTGACTGTTCACTTGCTGCCTAAAATATCCCACCCCTTGACAGGTGCCATTGTAATGAGAAAATAAATGTTATTCACTTCACCTGTCAGTGGTTTTAATGTTGTGGCTGATCAGTGTGTGTGTGTGTGTGTGTGTGTGTGTGTGTGTGTGTGTATATTATATATATATATATATATATATATATATATATATATATATATATATATATATATATATATATATAGTATATACAGTATATATACAAGTATATGTACAATGACTTACAAGAAAACTGATCCAAAAGTGTAGCTTTAACTTTGGTTTTTTTTCCTATGAAAAACCAGTATGTAAACAGCGATTACTATGGTTTTACTACGTTTAATGGTATGTGTGATGAAACTATAGTAACCACAAAATTACCATTGTTTTACATCAGCAACCATAACGTTAAGTGTGAAACTGTTTTGCAATAGCATCACCAAAATTATAAAAATAACAGTTTCAAATGCTCGTCAAACATCTTCTAAATAACGGCTCACAATGTTGGAAATTCAAAGCACTGTCCCTAAAATGTTGTATTAATATGTAATATAAACATTTAATAAAACAAGACTGGCATCCAGTCAGCCCATTCTGTATATTATAATGTCCTGGTAAAGAAGTTATTGCTTCTTCATTCGTCCTCTGCAGGGGTGAGATATTTCCTTGTGTTGTGTTTCTCTGTCAGTTCCTCTTCTGATGGTGAGGCTGGAGTTACGGGTGCAGTGATGTGTAAATAATGGATTGCCAAGCTGTCGTTTCACTGGCTCGCATCTTTAAGAGGAGGACACTAATGCGCTTTTAATTAGAAGTGTCATTATAGAGACACACGAGTGACACAGTCGCAGTCAAACCAACATCGTCATCTCAATCTGCAGGGTTTACTGTTAAGTTTCTTAGTGGTATTAGCAGTAATAAAGTTGTGCAGATTTGCGTACAAATACGAATACTGCGGCGTACAAATGTTCTAATGCAAAGTAAGTAGTCATTTAGCAGACACATTTCTTCAAAGTGACTCATAGTGCACTTATTACAGGTATAATACAACTCAATAAAACTTGTGTCTTAAAGGAATGTTCAATACAAATTAAGCTCAATCGACAGCATTTGTGGCATAATAATGATTACCACAGATAATTTCTATCCATCCCAAGAAAAAAATCAGGGTTAGTGTAAGGCACTAACAATGGAAGTAAACAGTGCCAGATCTGAAGGGTTTGAAGACTACTTTTCTGGGATCAGAACATATTATATGGATTGTTCCTTGTGTGGTTTGAATGTTTGACAACCAGAAAATACTTTACTTTTTGTCTTTATTTTGAACACACCCACATATCATATAAGTAACTGTAAAACGTATCTTTTTAAGGTCATTTATTTCAGATTTTTCTGATGAAGCGATAAGTAATCTGATTACAACTTTGGAGAATTAATCAGTCATTTGAAGTGGATTAATTTTTACCCAATACTGACTTTTCATTCCAAGCGTAACAAACCTCTTTTTGTTAAATATTTTGCATGCTCGTGTTGTATTTCTTTCAAATAAATGCCACTTGGTTTGAAGTTGTATCTAACTCAAGTGTCCAAATATTTTTTTAGTCACTGTATATACAGTTAATAATATAATATAATATCATATCATATCATATCATATACAGTAATGTAATATAATAGAATAATATAACATTTTTCAAATATCATATAATATATTGTATGCAAAAAAAAAGAAAAAAGAATGAGAATTCCTCAAAGAATACATATTTTCAGGAATCTCCTTTTCTTTGCATTGCTCTAGCAAGAATTTAATTATTCAGCTCACACAAATAATTTGCCTGTGCATGGTTTTGCTGCGCAGACAAATTGTTTTTAGTCACATCGGAAGTGAAGGGTGGAATTAAATGGCTGTGTATCAGTTAAATACCTCCTACGCTTCATCTGAGATGATGGGCCCTGCTTTGCTGATTCATTTAATTCTGTTGCAGAAAGATTTCATTTGTACGAGCACCTCACATGAAGTGTCACTCGTTTAATCACACGTGCTCTCTCACTTAACATTATCGTAATAAGAGAGACCTGATGCACAGTAAATATGATCTGAAGCACCTGAGGATTATTAAACCACAAGGTAAAACCTTGGATGCTTTTCTGCAACAAAGAAATTCAAATGAATTAAATAAATGAATATGACTCTTACTTTGTCTGTCCTCGATGGAGGACGAGAATAATAAATGTAGCCTTTGTTTGCAAGTGAAATCACTTGTAGAACTTATTTTAATAGTGGTTATGTAAATGTATTTCAGTTTCAGTGTTGGTAAAGCTACTTTAAATTATGAGTAGATTGTAGCTTGACAAGCTACAGTTTAATTTCAGTTTTTAAAAATAGTACTTCCTATAAGCTACCAATTAAAAATAGCAAACTACTGTACATTGAAGCTGTTTGGGAGGAATAACCATAAATATAATTACAATTTTGTCAAATATATACAGTATATATAAATTGCTTACTGCGCACAGTACATACTGCACAGTGCAGAAATAGTATGAGTAGTATGTAGTGTACTGTTCTGCACACTGTCAGAGTCTCCTAATCAGTTCTGTTGTTGTGTTTGTTTTTGACAAAAGACGTCATGAGTTAAATAGCAGCTTTGAAAAAGAATTAAGCATATCAGCATGCAAATGCTGGTTCTCCATTCAGCCAAGCAAGCCATTTCCAATTATGCTCATCAAATTCATTGTGTTTATGAAATACAGTCTTAACTAAAACGCATAGAAATGGCAGCACAACTGTTTTATGGCAAAAATCTAATTTTGCCTTTCTGCCAGAATGTACTGCAGCTAAATCAAATCTACTCATTTATCATACCAACTCTCATATCAGGAGTTTTAATATAGGTCAAAATGGGAATCTCACAGCATTTATATGCATCCCAAACTAAACTGACAGTTCCACATCCTTTATCTGGCACAAAGTGAAATTTGCTGAAAACAGTATTAGTATCCTAAAGGGAACTGAAGAAGTTGCAGAGTAGTGTTAAAATGACATATTATCATGTACTGTCATGGATTTCTTTCCTCTGCACAGAAATCTATGATTAATTCAGTTCATGCCATTACAGGCATTCTAACTAAATATATTCATTCAGTGGTGTTAAACACAGTGTATGAACGCTCGCTGATACAGAAGTTAATGGGATCTTTTGGATACTATATATGTGTATATATACACCGATCAGCCACAACATTAAAACCACCTGTCTAATATTGTGTAGGTCCCCTTCGTGCCGCTAAAACAGCGCCAACCCACATCTCAGAATAGCATTCTGAGATGATATTCTTCTCACCACAATTGTACACAGTGGTTATCTGAGTTACCATAGACTTTGTCAGTTTGAACCAGTCTGACTATTCTCTGTTGACCTCTCTCATCAACAAGACATTTCCATCCACAGAACTGCCACTCACTGGATGTTTTTTGTTTTTGGCACCATTCGGAGTAAATTCTCATTATTGATTTCCATTCATATAAAACACTCCATTCTCTTCCCTCTCACATCAGTTTTGGCCTCAAACTGGGGTACATTAAAAGCTGTTGGGCTGAATGATAGACAATTCCACTCCAAACGTCATATTCAATTAGTAGGTTCCCAGTGCATTTTTAGATTTAATGCATTATGTCTTGATTACTTAAACTGTGTACCATACTTTACAGGATGTTCCTAATATATCTCTGTCATGAATCATTTATCTTAATGATAAAAGCTGTGGTAGGGTGTTAGTTGGAAATGCAGAACTGGTTCAGTTTATATATACAGGTGCATCTCAATAAATTAGAATGTCGTGGAAAAGTTCATTTATTTCAGTAATTCAACTCAAATTGTGAAACTCGTGTATTAAATAAATTCAATGCACACAGACTGAAGTAGTTTAAGTCTTTGGTTCTTTTAATTGTGATGATTTTGGCTCACATTTAACAAAAACCCACCAATTCACTATCTCAAAAAATTAGAATATGGTGACATGCCAATCAGCTAATCAACTCAAAACACCTGCAAAGGTTTCCTGAGCCTTCAAAATGGTCTCTCAGTTTGGTTCACTAGGCTACACAATCATGGGGAAGACTGCTGATCTGACAGTTGTCCAGAAGACAATCATTGACACCCTTCACAAGGAGGGTAAGCCACAAACATTCATTGCCAAAGAAGCTGGCTGTTCACAGAGTGCTGTATCCAAGCATGTTAACAGAAAGTGGAGTGGAAGGAAAAAGTGTGGAAGAAAAAGATGCACAACCAACCGAGAGAACCGCAGCCTTATGATTGTCAAGCAAAATCGATTCAAGAATTTGGGTGAACTTCACAAGGAATGGACTGAGGCTGGGGTCAAGGCATCAAGAGCCACCACACACAGACGTGTCAAGGAATTTGGCTACAGTTGTCGTATTCCTCTTGTTAAGCCACTCCTGAACCACAGACAACGTCAGAGGCGTCTTACCTGGGCTAAGGAGAAGAAGAACTGGACTGTTGCCCAGTGTTCCAAAGTCCTCTTTTCAGATGAGAGCAAGTTTTGTATTTCATTTGGAAACCAAGGTCCTAGAGTCTGGAGGAAGGGTGGAGAAGCTCATAGCCCAAGTTGCTTGAAGTCCAGAGTTAAGTTTCCACAGTCTGTGATGATTTGGGGTGCAATGTCATCTGCTGGTGTTGGTCCATTGTGTTTTTTGAAAACCAAAGTCACTGCACCCGTTTACCAAGAAATTTTGGAGCACTTCATGCTTCCTTCTGCTGACCAGCTTTTTAAAGATGCTGATTTCATTTTCCAGCAGGATTTGGCACCTGCCCACACTGCCAAAAGCACCAAAAGTTGGTTAAATGTCCATGGTGTTGGTGTGCTTGACTGGCCAGCAAACTCACCAGACCTGAACCCCATAGAGAATCTATGGGGTATTGTCAAGAGGAAAATGAGAAACAAGAGACCAAAAAATGCAGATGAGCTGAAGGCCACTGTCAAAGAAACCTGGGCTTCCATACCACCTCAGCAGTGCCACAAACTGATCACCTCCATGCCACGCCGAATTGAGGCAGTAATTAAAGCAAAAGGAGCCCCTACCAAGTATTGAGTACATATACAGTAAATGAACATACTTTCCAGAAGGCCAACAATTCACTAAAAATGTTTTTTTTTATTGGTCTTATGATGTATTCTAATTTTTTGAGATAGTGAATTGGTGGGTTTTTGTTAAATGTGAGCCAAAATCGTCACAATTAAAAGAACCAAAGACTTAAACTACCTCAGTCTGTGTGCATTTAATTTATTTAATACACGAGTTTCACAATTTGAGTTGAATTACTGAAATAAATGAACTTTTCCACGACATTCTAATTTATTGAGATGCACCTGTGTATATATATATATATATATATATATACATACATACACACACACATTACCAGTCAAAACTTTTGAAACACTTGACTGATATGTTTCTCGTGATCTTAAAAATCTTTTGATCTGAAGGCATATGCTTAAATGTTTGAAATTAGTTTTGTAGACAAAAATACAATTGTGCCACCATATTAATTTATTTCATTATAAAACTAAAATGTAAGTTTTTGAAATTGATGACTTGGACCAAATAATAAAGAAAAGCAGCCAATAAGTGCCCAACATAGATGGGAACTCCTTCAATACTGTTTAAAAAGCATCCCAGGGTGATACCTCAAGAAGTTGGTTGAGAAAATGTCAAGAGTACATGTCTGCAAATTCTAGGCAAAGGGAAACTACTTTGAAGATGCTCAAATATAACACAGTTTTGATTTATTTTGTATTTTGTTTAGTCACAACATAATTCCCATAGTTCCATTTATGTTATTCCATAGTTTTAATGACTTTACTATTATTCTAAAATATGAAAAAAAAAAAAAATAATAATAATTATAATAAAGTGTTATATGAGTGTTTCAAAACTTTTGACCGGTAGTGTGTGTGTATATATATATATATATATATATATATATATATATATATATATAGCTTACATAAATATTTTTGGAATATATGTATTTATTTACATCTTATATTACTATATTTTTATAAAAATATATAATGGAAGCAAGCTTACAAAATACAGTATATAAGCATTTTCTAAATATATTTATTTTATTCTATTAATATATTTACAAATATGTTTATATAAATACAAATGTTATATATTTTAATTGGTATATTTTCTTGGCCTTTTTGTATATTTACAAAAAAACAAAACAGAAATAGTCAACAAACAGAATACTTGCTTACGTACATATAAATATATTTAGAAATATATTTCTACAGTATATTTTATTATTATTATATTATATATTTATATATGACTACAAAATAGAGTACTAGCTGACATATAAATATATTTTAAATATAAGTATATTATATTATTAAATATTTATATATTATACATTTAAATAATTTTGAATACATTTTAATTATTTATAGAGAGAGAGAGAGAGAGAGACTACTAGTGCTTTCAGTGCTCATTTTCATGCCCCTAAATTTTATTTTGTAATATTTTTGAACTGTGAAGGTTTAAACAAAATACATTTTCAGTTTAGAAAATATATCTTTCAAACGCACTGTTTACAGCATTATTTATTTACAATAAGTTTCAAATATATTGACCACAAAAAATTACTATGCTAACACCATTCCAAGTTCTTTGGATTATCATGCAAAGATGGTACTGGAACATGGTAAACATTCAGTACCATGATGTATCTTAAAGAATCATGGTATTACCATCATTACTGTCATGGAACCACCACAGTACTTTTTGTAATGATTCCAGGTACAGTACATTAGGAAAGCTGCTAAAATGGTGTGCCATTTCTTTAATTCAGTTGTTGTTGTTGTTTCCATAAAAAAATCTTAGTACACAAAACTGGCTAAAAAGTATTTGCATGCTAAATAGGCAACAGCATGGGAAACTTCCACAGTCTGGCTGGAAAACTGGGACAAAAAAGCTTTAGCAACTCAACTGTGTGTCGCAGAGTTCACCTCAGTATCCTTACAGTTAAAGAAAATTACGATGTGACCCAAAGGAAATCTCTCTCTGGGAAACTATGCTGACAACAATCTGCCCGCAGAACGCTCGCTGTCTAATGAGAGAGAAAAAAAAAAAAAAAACTCAAATTAGTCTGACTCTAGAATTAGCTGAATTTTACCTTTTTTTCTGGCAAAGCAGACAGGTTGTGCAGGTGCCCAAACAATGAGCTCCCCAGTGACAGCAGAACAGCAGTTTGTGTCAGTAACAGGCAGATATTGTTCCTGCAAATTTCAGCCAAAAACTGTCAATTTGTAAAGGTGTGGACACATTCTACTTTAGAGAGAGAGAAATTTGACATGGCAACATGAAATTCTGTTTCAGCATTAGAAGCTGCCTCAGCTTGCACTGTTTTCACAAGTGTAAATAGTCAGCTGTTGATATGGACATATTTCACAAAAGCAGTGCAATGGACCCCGATGAAATGCTCTGGAACTCAAACAAACATCCATTTATCAAGGTGAATGTCATGTGTGATCAACAATATGCTGCTTGAATGCCACAACACAACATGAGTAATGAGTGTTGTGGTACAAAATTTCCCTACTACTCCCTTAAAGGGATAGTTCACCCAAACATGAGAATGTTAGACTAAGAGACCATTCATTTTCATTGCATCTTTTATTTCATACAGTGAAAGTGAATGGTGACTGAGGCTATACCATTTTGCCTAACATCTCCTTTTGTGTTCCACTGAAGAGAGAAATTCAAACTGGTTTGAAAAAACACAAGGGTGAGTAAACAGCCTAAACTCATTATCATAAGTAGCTATTTGTAAGTGACATATATAATCGTACATTTTTAATGATTGGAGAGACACTGAAACCAGTGTCAGAAATTAACTTCACTATTAAGGGGCAATTTTTGCCCCATGCATTTGATTCTCAGTGGCATTTTTTACCTTTATGAGGGAAATTTTTTTCTAACTAAATAAAAATATACTATGTGTCATCCTTTCAGGCTAAATCCTTCAAAGTAACCAGTTCATTACAATTAAATGAGTAGTTCATCCAAAAATGAAAATTCTCCCATCATTTACTCACCATCATGCCATCCCAGATGTGTATGACTTACTTTCTTCAGCAGAACACAAACGGAGATTTTTAGAAGAATATTTCAGTTCTGTTGGTCCATACAATACAAGTGAATGGTGACCAAAACTTTGAAGCTCCAAAAAAGGACAGAAAGGCAGCATAAAAGTAATCCATAGGACTCCAGTGGTTTAATCCAGTGTTTCCCAACCACTGAGATCTGCTTTGTTCGTTTAATGCTTAAACACTATAAAGTCTCTCGGCAGATTTCGGTCGTGAACGACTCAGAATGATTCAATGACTCACTCACATAAGACACTCATTTGTCGCCACCTAGTGGCATTTCCAGAAGTGGTCACCGAACTAATCAGTTAATAAAATGTAACAAATTTGTGACACAGAAGCAAGCCACACCAAAATACCCTCTTTTTTTTTTGCACAACTGTGCAGTTAATTTGCTATACTTGAATCACTACAGTCGCTGGAATTGGTGCTTTTAGCTTATTCTCTAAACAAAGCAAAAAATAAATAAATAGAGAGAATAAGTTATATATACAGTTGAAGTCAGACGTTTACATACACCTTAGCCAAATACATTTCAACTCAGTTTTTTCACAATTCCTGTCATTTAATCGTAGAAAACATTCTCTGTCTTAGGTCAGTTAGGATCACTACTTTATTTTAAGAATGAGAAATGTCAGAATAATTGTATAGAGAATGATATATTTCAGCTTTTATTTCTTTCATCACATTCCCAATGGGTCAGAAGTTTACATACACTATGTTAGTATTTGGTAGCATTGCCTATAAATTGTTTAACTTGGGTCAAACTTTTTGTGTAGCCTTCCACAAGCTTCTCACAATAAGTTGCTGGAATTTTGCCCCATTCTTCCAGACAGAACTGGTGTAACTGAGTCAGGTTTGTAGGCCTCCTTGCTCGTACACGCTTTTTCAGTTCTGCCCACAAATTTTCTATTGGATTGAGGTCAGAGCTTTGTGATGGCCACTCCAATAACTTGACTTTGTTGTCCTTAAGACATTTTGCCACAACTCTGGAGGTATGCTTGGGGTCATTGTCCTTTGAAAGACCCATTTGCGACTGAGCTTTCCTGGCTAATGTTTTGAGATGTTGCTTCAATATATCCGTATAATTTTCCTTCCTCATGATGCCGTCTATTTTGTGAAGTGCACCAGTCCCTCCTGCAGCAAAGCACCCCCACAACATGATGCTGCCACCTCCATGCTTTACGGTTGGGATGGTGTTCTTCGGCTTGCAAGCCTCACCCTTTTTCCTCCAAACATAACGATGGTCATTATGGCCAAACAGTTCAATTTTTATTTAATCAGAGCAGAGGACATTTCTCCAAAAAGTAAGATCTTTGTCCCCACGTGCACTTGCAAATTGTAGTCTGGCTTTTTTATGGTGGTTTTGGAGCAGTGGCTTCTTCCTTGCTGAGCAGCCTTTCAGGTTATGTCGATATAGGACTCGTTTTACTGTGGATATAGATACTTGTCTACCTGTTTCCTTCAGCATCTTCACAAGGTCCTTTGCTGTTGTTCTGGGATTGATTTGCACTTTTCGCACCAAACTACATTCATCTCTAGGAGACAGAATGCGTCTCCTTCCTGAGCGGTATAATGGCTGCGTGGTCCCATGGAGTTTATACTTCTGAACTATTGTTTGTACAGACGAACGTGGTACCTTCAGGCATTTGTAAATTGCTCCCAATAAGGAACAGACTTGTGGAGGTCCAAAAAAAATGTCTGAGGTCTTGGCTGATTTCTTTTGAGTTTCCCATGATGTCAAGTAAAGAGGAACTGAGTTTGAAGGTAGGCCTTAAAATACATCCACAGGTACACCTCCTATCAGAAGCTAATTTGCTAATTGTCTAAATGCTTGACATCATTTTCTGGAATTTATCAACCTGCTTAAAGGCACAGTTAACATAGTGTGTGTAAACTTCTGACCCACTGGAATTGTGATATAGTCAATTAAAAGTGAAACAATCTGTCTGTAAACAATTGTTGGAAAAAGTACTTAGTAGATGTCCTAAACGGCTTGCTAAAACTATAGTTTGCTAATATTAAATCTGTGGAGTGGTTGAAAAATGAGTTTTAATGATTTCACCCTAAGTGTATTAAACTTCTGATTTCAACTGTATATGTGGAAGTGAAAGTGGAAATATCATTTAGATTACATTGCTAAGCAAAACAACAAGTTCATGGAAAACATAGTAAAAATCAACAAACTTTCCATATACATTCAATCAATTTGTCTTCTTGCTAGAACAACCTTGAATAGTTTTCATTGATTGCAAAGAGAAAACAAAGATGTTGTTTTCCAGGTTTTTGATTAATATGTCTAATTAAAGCCATTGTGTGAATGCACTGTTTGTATCTGCAGGCAAATTGAAAGAGTATTTATGGATTAACTTTTTATCCCTTAATACAGATGTTTTATTAGTCTGCATTTATTTTATTTTTTTCCTGTGAGAAAGATGATTGTAATTGCAGTGTTGTGAATTACAGGTTTCCTGGGTGTCAGAAACGTCCTGGTTACTTTCGTAACCTCCGTTCCCTGATGGAGAGAACGAGACGTTGTGTCAATGTAGTGACACTAGAGGTCACTCTTGGGAGCCCACAACACCTCTGCTTTTTGAAAAAAGGCCAATGGGAATTGGCGGGTGGAATTTGCATGCCACTCCCCCGGACATACATGTATAAAAGGAGCTGGTATGCAACCACTCATTCAGATTTTGTGCTGAGGAGCTGAGACAATGTCCCGGCCATTTCGGCGGGTAGTTCAGTGTTGTGGCAAGAGGGACACAATGTCTCGTTCCCTCCATCAGGGAACAGAGGAACAGGACGTTCCCTATCTGTCACTCACTCGACATTGTGTCGATGTAGTGACACTAGGGGTCCCTATACAAAACGCCACAACTAGCTGAACTGTGTTACGTGGACCGGCGGTGCGAGATGGGCAGACCGCTGTGTGCCTCGTAGCCAGCGCACCAGGCCATCACGTAACCTCCCCTAACGCTCTTATTAGCGTTGAACGGTCCTTCAGGAACAAGTCGACTGCTCAACAAATAGGGACAGGCTAGCCCAGCCGTGGCCTCTTTTCCTCTTTTTTCTCCCCAAAAAGAGTGGAATTTGTTAATCGACTGGGGGCCATAAATGTCAAGTTCGGGGGGGTGTCACTCCCAAGGGGAAGACACCACGGAGAACACAACCCACCCAGAGAAGGGGGGGGGGGTATTTTGAGTGGAAATATGTCACATGGTCTTACCAAGTCTTGTCGGATGTATGTCATGTGGAGAAGTCGCATGGTAGGTCCTACCCAAGGAAGACGCAGTTTACCGACAGGGAAACGATTTAGCGGAAGATATCACATGGGGTCACCTATGGGGAACCAGCACATGTGGAGCACCTACCCTTGCACAGGGTCTGTGCAAGTAGGCTCACTGGGGGAAGCACATATTTGCGTAATCCCGGGGGTCAGCTATGTGCCAGCGCATCTATACCGAGGAGTGCCTCGGTCAGGGCGTACCAAAGCGGGCAGTGGGAGGATTCCCAGGAAACGAACCTGTTTTCGACCGAATCGACTCCAAATCAACTGGACCACCTGGGGGTGGAGTCTCCACTCTCCCCTGAGTGTAGCCTGTCGTGACAGCATGTCCACCGCGGTGTTGAGGTCGCCCGGGATGTGAGTGGCTCGCAGCAACTTGAGGCGCTGCTGACTCCAGAGGAGGAGACGGCGGGTGAGTTGTTACATGCAACGGGAGCGTAGACCACCTTGACGGTTGATGTATGCTACCGTCGCCATGTTGTCCGTCCGGACCAACACGTGCTTGCCCTGGATCAACGGCCAGAACATCCGCAGGGCGAGCAGTACTGCCAACAACTTGAGGCAGTTTATGTGCCAACGCAGCCGCGGGCCAGTCCAGGAGACGGCGGCTGTGTGCCCGTTGCATATGCCCCAGCCCGTCTTGGAGGCGTCCGTCGTAACCACAATGCAAACACTCGGCTCCGAAGAGAAAATCTGAATGAGTGGTCGCATACCAGCTCCTTTCTATACCCGTATGTCTGGGGGAGTGGCATGCAAATTCCACTCGCCAATTTCCATTGGCCTTTTTTCAAAAAGCAGAGGTGTTTGGGGCTCCCAAGAGTGACCCCTAGTGTCACTACATCGACGCAACGTCGAGTGAGTGACAGATAGGGAACAAATTTTTTTCATTCATATTTCCATAATCCGTCACAGCTTTCTCTCACTCGCAAATGCACAATTTTCTTTCTCTGTCCCTCAATCTCTTTTTCTAATATGCATAACTCCAAACAAAGGCATTGGTATTGCTCCTTTTTTTTTGTGTTTTGTGAATATGAATTTTATGTGTCCAATCTAACATTAAAATCCATCTCACAGCAGGATGAGTTACACACCAACATTAAATACTCAAAGTTTGTTCAAATCCCAAACCCCAAGGATGAGCCATAGAAATAGTGATGCTTTTCTTTAACTTGCATGCCTTCAACAAAAACTGAAAGTTTGCATGCTGATAGTCTCAGATAGAGTGGAGTGGCCTAAGGCTACATTCAAATATCAATATAATACTCATTAGCAGAAATAAAATATATTTGAGTCATTAGCTGGCTCTAAGCTTTTAGTTCCCTGTAGGGGGGGAATTGCCCTTTCAAAAAGATTGTACATACGTGGAATATAGATAATACATCAGTTAGTTTCAGTCTCCAATCAGGCTTCTAAGGCCAGAAACATACTTTACACAATTATGCGTACGCAGATGCGAGTGCTTGGGCAAGGCATTGGCTGTGTTTCATTTCGAAGGCTGCATACTCCAGAGGTCACATTTGTTGACCGCAAACGTCACAGAGGCTGTCTCGTTTCAGAAAAGCAAGTACGACACTCCGAATCCAGCCTTCGAATGCAAGCTTCTTTCACAGAAATTTGGAGGATTCAAGAGGTGTATCACTATGTTGGCACTCACAACCCACAATTCTTTGCTTCAACAGAAACTTACATACTTCCTCTGAAAAAATTATGATGATTTAACTTAAAATATAATGTTCAAATGCAAGTAATGTTAATTCCCAAGTTGAAGAACCTCAGTAGACGGGAGTGAAATAATATGTAAAATTATAATAAGATTTGATGTAAAATAAAGTATTATAAAGTAAATCTAAAAGTACAGCCGCAAAATCAATGTTCTTTTCTCCCTACATCGTTATAACTCTCCTAAAATTTACCCAAGAGATTCCCATCACACTCAGAGCACTCGTACAGGTTAAGAGCGATGCGTGCTGTCATAGCAACCATGATGCGTTCTGTTTCCGTTTGTCTTACGAAGAACATCTCGTTTAATGAAGCCAATTCGAAAATTATGCGTTCTACCTTGCACCAGCCTTCAAAACGAGACACAGGTATTGCCAGCATGTGGTCCAGTTAAACATACTAAATGCGTATTCTTGCGTTACTGTGGTAACAAATTTCAGTACATAAGGGGCCAATAGAGTTACCTTCAAAAATTGTCAGCAGTCTTGGTTCTGGAAGTATTTTTTACCATTTATTTTTTCCATAGGGATTACATAAAATCCTTCATAAAAGAGTTCCAATGTGAATCACAACATTACAAACTTTGATTTGAAGCAAAAAAGTATTTGAAAATCTGACAAAAAGACAAAGATACAAGACTGTGTACTGATCATCTCTCATAAGGGAATGAATTACAATCTATGAAGCACTGTGAATGGTGTAATTGAGTTAAAAATGATTATTATAAATATAGAAACAATATATTTTAATTTTATTGCCAAAAAATTGAGATATATACAAAAATGTGGACTCATTCACATCACTGGAATGGGCAGTCGCTGCAGAGCTCTTTTGCCGTGGTTTGTTAGCCGCTATTTTCTGATTGGTGGATCTCTTCTCTCTTTAGAATGATGAGTAGTGTTGTCATTAACCAGGAATTTTGCCATTAAACATGCTTTAAAAAAAATAAGGTTGAAATAACATGGTCTGGTGGCTTCAACAAAATCGCATACCATCGTATATAACAACATCATAGCTCACGGTAGGTCTAAATTTAAAGGTTTATAAGTTAACGTTAAAAATCAGTCCGCCTATAGAGAAACTTATTGGGATCTGTTCTTCCGGAAACAGACTGTTATACTCTATAGAGGGCTTTCTCAAAACAGATTAGTCAACTAGTTATTCAGACAACCCAACAACTAGTCCATTTTAAAAATGTGTAGTTTTGCAAAATCCCTATTTATTGAGCAATACAATCTTCAGCTTTTCATTTAATTGAGAATACTCAAATCTAAACCACATGGATCACTTGATTTGTATATAGATTCCAGCCTTTTGCCAACGTTGTTGGGAAGTCAGAAGAGATGACTGTAATTTTGAAGAAATTTTCCAGATCTATGATGGATCTCACTTACTCTATTCCCTGGTAATCTATACCTCAAAATATGCAGATACACTCATTTGGAAAGGGCTCTGATTGCATATATTTGATGTGAATGCCTTAAAGTGAATACAAACAGCTTTGAGCCGCGGTGTCCTTGAGGCAGCTCTCACCGTATATTCTCTCTGAGCCGGATTCACCTTTTCTGGCAGAACAGGCACCGTGGCCGTGGCTGATGAGGTCCGACACAGTACAGAGATGTGAAGTCCAAGAATATTCAAGAATTACAGGGCAGGCACTGCAAATTCAAAAGAGCGGAAAGGAAGGCTTGTGATGGAGTTTTTGGGAAAGTGGAGAGCTGGTGGAACTCAAAGAAGAGAGAAAGATGCAATAGAGGTGTAACAGACAGATGCCCTGTTTCCCCCTGGTATTAAGATGCATTTTCGGTGATCCGATCACATGTGGTCAGCCAAGACTCATTCCTGTTTCCACCTGGTATTACCATGCGTCTCCTGTGAACACTTTTGTTTGAGTTTCGTGGGGAGGGTCTTTAATTTTTTGTGTTTCCGCATGATAATAAGCTGCAAAAAAGTCCTAAAGGACAAAGAAAGCAGAAAGCTCTTCAAAAGTCGGAATCTCATAATGATGGTAATTCAGACATAGCGTGAAAGCACCTTTAGTGTTATCTTACAGAAATTTAAAAATAAAATACAAATTAACCATATTTTGACAATTTTATATCATCATACCGGATTTATACAGATTTCTGTAATTTTATCAGACAGGATGGAATGTTTTAGGGTACAACAAACCAACCAACTAATACCACAAAACATAGCAGAATTCATCAAATTAATTGATAATATTTATTTCTGTTTGTGCTGTGGTTTCCCCACCAAAATAATGTCAATTCTTGGAGGATGATGTCATAAAGTTAAGAAAACATCTGAAATACCTCAATAAATGGTCAGCTCTTCATTTTAGAAGTTAAAATTATTTAGAAATCCCATATCTCAATATTGTCATAGTGTTAAATGAAAACTAATATAATTAACATCTTTAAAAACGGTGAGTTAATATTTTATCTAATAAATAAAAACAGTCACATGACAATTCGTATGACATGCCGAATTCGTATGATATCGTACAACAACAAATCCATTAACCTCCTATCCAAACATTTTGTTTTAATAAAGGAATGCTTTTCTTACAAATTTTGTTACTCAGTGTGCAATAAAAACACAGATGCATGTGAATAACCTTAAATAATCTTTTCTTGACTCCTAGAAAAAGGCAAGTGATCCTTCTTGGTACACAACAATAACTTTCTTCTCAAAATCATGGTTTAGAATTTGGTTATGGTTAGGTTTAGGTTTGGGTTAGGGGTAAACATACAATAATTCGCCAAAAATCTACGTACATTTTGAGCCAACTCTTACGATTTCTCCATCTCGTACTATTCTTATCTTATCATGAGATGGGGTTGGACATATATAATGGGGACAATTAAATGTACTGCATAGAAGGAATGGCCTGTATATAAAAAGAGAACAGAAACAGAAAGACAGGAAGTGACAGACAGCAGGAGGGTGAATGTGTTGCAAGAGTTTTTCCTGAGATAATTTTGCCATTAAGCGTTGTTTCTTCAAGCTATTCCTCCACACAGTGGGGACTATGAGTGCCTGATCTCATTATATAAGAGAAATACAGCCAATGAGGGAGAGATAACTACTCCGCCACTTTTATTTTTTTCACAATTTATTGGAGTTGAACTTGAGATTATATTTTTAGTAGATATGGAAACTTATTGAATGTGCATTTCTAGTCCAGATAAATAAATATAGATGTGCAAAACTAGACCTTTTCCATTTTAATCAATGATGCTGTCTACACCGTGATGCTACTACACTTGCAGTGTAGACACTTCAGTGAGACTAGAGAAGTTGTGTCTGTAAATAGCATTTCAAACATTGCCACAACAGTGATCAGGGATTTTGAAACAAATCTATAAATTCAATAAATTTGAAGACAGTTACACTACAAACAAAATAATAAAATAAAATTAAATACAAATAAAAACGAAGAAATCCTTGCTAAGTATTTTTGTATGGTTTTCAAGTAAAAATATCTAAACATCCCTGAAAAAAAATATATTGACTTGACAAGCAAAATGTATTAATAATATATTTAGTCTTGTTTTCAGAGAAATCTAACAAAATTTAAAAAAAGAGGTTTAACTTAAAAAAAAAAAAAAAAAAAAAAAAAAAACAGCATTTGCCAATGGGGAAAATAATATAACTTATTCAATGGGAAAGCAAGTGTATTCTTATTCTTTGCTGTTTAACCTTTATGTAGCTTTGTGGTCAATAATGACCCCTTTTGAACTTTGCTTCTTTAAAAAAACATGGTTTCCTTCATCTCAGTGGCATGCGGTTTGGTGACATTTCCTACATTTGCTATCTACAGTATACACAAACAAATAATTCTGGTGGTGTGACATAAAACTCACACTAGTTGTGTTTGGGGTCAAATTTGACCCCAAATAGGAAATGAATGGGTGAGATGATAAAACCGAGAATTTCTTTTTATTTGTCAAAAAAAATTAGCCACAATGTAGAACAGTCACACAGAAATGAAGGGGTGATACTATATCACATCCACAATGTGGAACGCACATGCTTGTGATCACACACACACACACACACAATCACACAAAGGAATGAATAGGTGACACTGTAACAGAGAGCATTTTTTATAGAATTTGTCTAACAAAATCAGCCACAATGCAGAACACACACAGAAATGAAGGGGTGAAACCATAACACATCCAGAATGGAGAACACACACACACACACACACACACACACACACATAAATGAAAGGGTGAGACAGTAATACTTAGCACACACTAAGCATGCTCACACACACTGCACACACACCAACACGCACACACACTTATCAAAGACTGAGTTTGAGACAGTTTATTTTTTTCCACTGTGAGAAAGTTTACGCTTAGTTTATGCTTTCATTTCCGTTTATTGCTGTTGGTTTTATTGACATTTATCTGATGCTGTTAATCATTTCATAGAGAATACTCAAATCTAAACCACATGGATCACTTGATTTGTATATAGACTCCAGCCTTTTGCCAACATTGTTGGGAAGTCAGAAGAGATGACTGTAATTCTGAAGAAATTTTCCAGATCTATGATGGATCTCGCTTACTCTGTTCCCTGGTAATCTATACCTCAAAATATGCAGATACACTCATTTGGAAAGGGCTCTGATTGCATATATTTGATGTGAATGCCTTAAAGTGAATACAAACTGCTTTGAGCCACGGTGTCCTTGAGGCAGCTCTCACAGTGTATTCTCCCTGAGCCAGATTCACCTTTTCTGGCAGAACAGGCACCGTGGCCGTGGCTGATGAGCTCCGACACAGTACAGAGATGTGAAGTCCAAGAAAATTCAAGAATTACAGGGCAGGCACTGCAAATTCACAAGAGCGGAAAGGAAGGCTTGTGATGGAGTTTTTGGGAAAGTGGAGAGCTGGTGGAACTCAAAGAAGAGAGAAAGATGCAATAGAGGTGTAACAGACAGATGCCCTGTTTCCACCTGGTATTAAGATGCATTTTCGGTGATCCGATCACATGTGGTCAGCCAAGACTCATTCCTGTTTCCACCTGGTATTACCATGCATCTCAAATGTGTTTCCTGTGAACACTTGTGTTAATTTGTCAATGGGGAAAACAATGTAACTTATTCAAAGGGAAAGCAAGTTTATTCTTTGTTGTTTAACCCTTTTGAATTCTGCTTCTTTAAAAAACATGGTTTCCTTCATCTCAGTGGCATGAGGTTTGGTGACATTTCCTACATTTGCTATCTATAGTATATATACACACACACACACACAAATGATTCTGGTGGTGTGGTGGTGTGACAAAAAAAAAAAACACTCACTCTTGTTGTGTTCAGGGTCAAATTTTACCCCACATAGGAAATGTATGGGTGAGATGATAAAACCGAGCATTTTTTTATTTTTTATTTGACAAATAAAATCAATAAAATAGCCACAAAGTAGAACAGATGCACAGAAATGAAGGGGTGATACTATAACACATCCACAATGTGGAAAGCACGTGCTCACACACACACATACACACAATCACACACAGGAATGAATAGGTGACACTGTAACGGAGAGCATTTTTTTTATAGAAATTGTCAAACAGCCACAATGCAGAACACACACAGAAATGAAGGGGTGAAACCATGACACATCCAGAATGGAGAACACACACACACACGCATAAATGAAAGGGTGAGACAGTAATACTTAGCAAACATTAAGCATGCTCACACACATTGCACACACACCAACATGCACACACACTTATCAAAGGCTAAGTTTGAGACAGTTTATTTTTTTCCACTGTGAGAAAGTTTACGCTTTCATTACAGTTTATTGGTGTTGGTTTTATTAACATTTTTTATTAATGTGAAAAATATATTTTTTATATATTATAAATATTGTATTACTTATCTTATTGATTTATTGAATTGGGATGTTTCAAATAAATAACTTACACTCTGACTTCTCTTTGTAACACCATGGTTTGTAATCAAAATGTGGCATCATTGCAAAAACTGACACTTCAAAACACCTTAAATAAAAAGAAAAAAAATGCTAAACTTTGACAAAAATGTTGATTTTTTTTTACTGTCTTTGATAATGTCTTAATATATATCCAAATGCAGAACTTTTGATAAGATCTAAAATAAATCTGTTTGCTACAGCCAGGCAAATGAGTGGACCTCTGCAGCCATCTACTGGTTATAGTTGTAATTTCATGTCATATTAATGTAAAAAAAAAAAAAAAAAGTCTCCAGCAGATGGCAGCAATCTGCCTCTAATGCATGACACCTTTGACACCCCCAATCATCATTTGTATCATAATCAACAAAGGGTGCAAAGGGTGCACAATGGTTAAGCATCACCACTACAAAATTTTGGTACATTTCTCTAAAAACTTAGAAAACTTACATTTCTCTAAAGACTCGATGTCTTTTTTTTCTTAACAGATAAGTGTATTGTGTTTTAAGTATTTTTATGTATATTTTTACTGTAAACCATGCAAAAATATATTTTTTTTTTTTTTTTTTTTTTTGCAGACATAGTGTAATGGTTATTGTTAGCATGCTAATGCACAGCACACAAAAAACATTAAGTACCTCTAAAATAAAATAAAATATAATTTTTTACTGAAATTTAAAATAACTCTTAAAACTGTGGTTCTAAACCAGAGGGCCTGAGCAACCTTTCAAGTGGGCTGCAAGATGACTCAGTGAACTAAAATGTTACAACTAAATTAATATAAAGAACTAATTCATATAAAAAGTTATATTAAAAAATCTAACTAAATAAAAATGCTAAATAAAATAAAAAAAACACTCCAGAGGTATACAAACACTGCTCTACACTGCAAAATAATAATTATAATAATAATAATAATAATAATTTTTTGTTTTATTTTCCAGTGAAAAATATCGAAACATCCTTAAAATCAGAAAACAATTCTTGAAAAGCAGAATGACGTAAGATTTGTTAAGATATCAACCAGTATGAAGAATATATTATGTCTTGTTTTTAGAGAAATCCAACAAAATATAGAGTGTTTTAAGCATAAAACAAGAAAAAAATGTTTGGCAAAATTGGGAAATATTTCTTTTCTTGCTATAAAGTAGATTTCTTTGAAAACAAGACAAAATTTCTTATATAATTTTGCTTCTCAAGGAAATTTATCTTATTTTAAGAATGTTTACAAGACAAGACAGAACTACTCGATAAGATTTTTTGCATTGTGTTTGTATATTAAATAAGGGAAGGCTTAAATCTCCTAAACTGTTAATCTAGATTAACTTTCACTAGCATTCAATCTGCAATAAAATCACAGATTAATGGTATTATAAATTTTGCTTCTTCAGCTGAAATCACAAAAAAAAACTGACTCTTTTAACCTCCAATTTTATTATTTTGTATTTTCTACAAGTGGTCCATCTCCTCCTTTACCTAATCTCTGCTTTCATTCAAGAATCAGAGGTAACAACTTTGAAATTTAGTACTGGAACAAGGCACTTTTATTTTCCCAGACTGTTTACTAACAGTCTCATTTCACACTTGAGCTGTGTTCTTTGTGGGTCGTGGCTTAAAGCTACAGAACACCTTTGAAGATGTTTGTCAAGATGAAGTTCAACTCTAGACTGAAACTAAAGCCACAAGTTTACAGACTGCAGTATTGGATTTGAAGTAATGGGAGCTGCTGACACATAAGGAACAGGTTTTTTTGCTCACAGTCCAAATAACAAGGTCTGCACATCATTATTTGAGCAGTGTGTGGTTGGCACAGAAATCACGGGTAGCTGCACATTCGTGTATGGGGCACAATATACTTTATGACATGATTCAAAGACTTTGCAAGCACTGCAGCATCATTTATACAAATCAGCTGCTTTTAATGATGCTACAAAGGCTGTCCATCCTAGATCAACTTTAGTGGAAGGCTTAATGCCAAAAAATTAGGACAGTTATATAGACAACCTTGTGTATTTTCACACCATTTCAGAATTAAAGGAACACTCTGGAGTTATTTTTTGTTATAAAAGAATGTTATTATTTTTTATTTTTTTCACCCAATTTGGAATGCCCAATTCCCAGTGCGCTTTTAAGTCCTCGTGGTCGTGTAGTGATTCGCCTCAATCCGGGTGGCAGAGGATGAATCCCAGTTGCCTCCGCATCTGAGACCATCAACTTGCGCATCTTATCACTTGGCTTGTTGAGCGCGTTGCCACGGAGACATAGAATTAACATGGAGGCTTCACGCCATCCACAGCGGCATCCACGCGCCCCACCGAACGAACCACATTATAGCGACCACGAGGAGGTTACCCCGTGTGACTCTACCCTAGCAACCGGGCTTAGGAGACCTGGCTGGAGTCAGTGAACTAGCGAACTCCAGGGGTGGTAGCCAGCATCTTTACCACTGAGCTACCCAGGCCCCCTTATAAGAACATTATTGAGCCAGTACCTCAGAGTCTTCAACTGGAGCATCATTCAGGCTTCTGTCATTGTCACTTTTCAAATGCCTTTTATGTATAGATTTTAGCCTTGTCTCTGACCCAGTATTATTGAACTATCCACTATATAAAATACAAATTATTACATGTTTATTACTATTATCATCTAAATAAAGAGTAAAATAAACAAACCATTTTAATATTTATTGTGTGAAAATTATTTCTATTAATTTTTCAAATATTTCAACTGTCCCACAGCTGTGCTGTCTTTATCACCACACCAAACAATTTTTCCCCTAATAAAGTTCCAAAAGTTAGTGTACTTGTTAACCAAGTGAACAAAAGTGTCAGTGAGCATCATGCTTGAGATGAAATACGAGACAAATGATGTTTGAAGAAAACAAAGATAAATCGAGGTAAATATCACCTGTGAGCAGAATTATTTATTGGCTATGTAATTTTTGTCATTTTGCCAAATTATGCAAAAAGTGTGAAAATATTACTTAACTGTAATATTTAAAAAATATTACTTAATTGAACTCAGTGTTCAATTTGAATATTTTTTTATTTTTCTTGTTCTTTTTATTTTTTTTTATTTTTATCCCCTTTTCTCCCAATTTGGAATGCCCAATTCCCACTACTTAGTAGGTCCTCGTGGTGGTGCGGTTACTCACCTCAATCCGGGTGGCGGAGGACAAGTCTCAGTTGCCTCCGCTTCTGAGACCGTCACTCCGCATCTTATCACGTGGCTCATTGTGCATGACACCCCGGAGACTCCCAGCATGTGGAGGCTCATGCTACTCTCCGCGATCCACGCACAACTTACCACACGCCCCATTGAGAGTGAGAACCACTAATCGTGACCACGAGGAGGTTACCCCACGTGACTCTACCCTCCCTAACAACCGGGCCAATTTAGTTGCTTAAGAGACCTGGCTGGAGTCACTCAGCACACCCTGGATTCGAACTCGCGACTCCAGGGGTGGTAGTCAGCGTCAATATTTGCTGAGCTATGCAGGCCCCCTATTTTTCTTGTTCTTAAGTGATTTGGACCATTTGAAATGGTCCACTGGTTATGTAATGGTTTTATTTTCTTTGTCATTTCCATGTAAAGCACTTTGAATTATTACGGTGTATGAAATGTGCTGTATAAACTTGCCTTGCCTTGTGTGTATTTAGGATACATAAAATGTTAGCTATGAAATTAGCCTTAGCAGGACAAAGAAGTCGGCCATTTTATTTCAAAAACTTGTCATTTCCATCAATGAATTCTGTGAACAAAATGCAGAAATTGAGATTTGGTGGAAATGACAAGGTGGACATTTTCAAAATGACAAATCTCCTGTGATGCATGTGCATATCCTGTTGGGCATTGTAAAAAAAAATAATAATAATAATAATAATAATAATAATAATAAATAGTAATAAAATTGTTTTTTAAACATTAGTATTGAAACTTTACTTTCTAAAAGTCCGTAGTGTACCTTTAAACATACCAGTACTTCAAAACTATCTTAGTAGGTAAGTCACAAACACATGGGCAAAATCAGCAAAGCAGCAAAAGCCATAAATATGCAGAAATATAATCATCATAAATCCTCTACACCGAGGCTTGCCGGATTTTAATATTACTCGTCTTTTGGCCTGAAACTAAACCAGGCCATTGAAATGAAAAGTAATCCATTTGAAGGAAAAAGCGTGTGGGTGTGTGTGGTATGCCCCTTAAAATTGCAACGTTTTTCCTTGTAATTTCAAATCGTATAACCAACATATCCAAGTGCCTCTTCGACCTTATAAATGGTGTTTTCATGCAGCTTGCTTAAAAACAGGATTAGGATTGAAACACATTCTTCTGGGTTAAGCTTGCTGTAATCTCTACTGATTAGATAAAAAAAATAAAAAAAACGTCCATGCCGAAACTCCTTGAAGATATTACGAGGTAAACTAATTAATTGACTTGATTTGCATCATCATCTCAAGGGCACTTCGCCTCTACAACGCCATGGGCCTGATGTATAAATGTATAAAATGGGCATTGAAATGTGCGTTCGCATTGCCCACGCACACATTGGGATTTCTAAAAAATAAACTTAAACCGCAAATTTGTGCGCACCGTCCACACACTCCTGACTGTGCGAACACACTCTTTTACTGGTTTGTGTGAATTGGTGACTGCAAATGGACAAGTAATGATTGGAGCAGACTGATTCTAAATTCTGCTTTTCATTTAATACAAAACATTTAGAATAAAAATGTATGAAGCTGAGTCAGCTGACTGACGTGGAAAAGCCTGGTGAAACACTGCCGGACACATTCAGTCAGGTGTCTGGTCTGGATAGGTCAGAAACACGGTACTGTACAGCCGCACACAGCTTTATGCAAAAATATGTTGCCTGTCACACCTGAACCCAAATGCTTGAAAAACAGTTTAAAAATACCATCAGGGGCGTAGATTCCAGGGGGGATGGGGGAGAGGTAACCCCCCCAATAATCAAAACAAGCAAGTACCACCCCCCCCCCCAATATTTATACCATGATCAATGGAAACATGTAAATGCTTCACGTTGCAACCCCCCCAAAGTTCAAGCCAAATCTACGCCCTTGAATACCATTGCAATCCAGCAGAGTTTTAGTTTAATAAGTCGAATATAGAAGTAAGCTTACACATTTTATTTTTGAGTGTATGATAATAGTCTGTTAACTGCAGAAATATATATATATTTATATATGTGTGTGTGTGTGTGTGTGTGTGTGTGTGTGTGTCCAGTTAAAATATCCTTACTTTTAAGGATCTATAAAAACCTGCACGATTTTAAAAATCACCTGAGAATCAAAATTGCCTTAGGTTAGATTAGATATGCTTTAAAATAATTTGCCAGTAGTGTGAGAATAATACACTTCGCCAAAAGCCTATTCAAGATGTATTCTCTGAAAACATGTCTTAACATCTTATAAAATAATCTTTCTCAAGTAAATTGATCGTTTAAAGGATGTTTAGATATTTTTACTCTAAAACATGACAAAGGTTAAGAAATTGTTTTTAGCAGCAGCATCTATCTTCAAGGCGCATGTGACATTTACAGTCTGTTTTATCGTCTATTCTCCTAGTTTCTCATGCAGTTAAATGCGGTAGTATCACGTGTCTGGATGGCAACAGGCAGATGTGAATTACATGCAGATAGGGTTATGCATAGTAAAAACAGGCATTGTACGCTCCATTTATGGTTATTTTGGGGAGGAATCTTCCATTAACTGAGATTTATAAAGTGAACTTTGAGCTGGTTCTGGAGTTTGTACAGGTTTTTTTTGTTAGTTTTTTTGTTTTTTCTCCCCAATTTGGAATGCCAAATTCCCAAGTCCTCAATCTGGGTGGCAGAGGAAAAATCTCAGTTGCATCCGAGACCCATGCATCTTATCACGTGGCTTGTTGAGCGGATTACAGAGGAGACATAGCGCGTGTGGAGGCTTCACGCCATCCACCGCGGCATCCACGCACAACTCACCATGCGCCCCACCGAGTGCGAGAACCACATTATAGCAACCAGGAGGAGGTTAACCCATGTGACTCTACCCTCCCTAGCAACCAGGCCAATTTGGTTGAGTCACTCGACCCTGGGAGTCGAACGTCATCCTCGTGGTCACGTAATGATTCGCCTCAGTCCGGGTGGCGGAGGACGAATCCCAGTTGCCTCCGCGTCTGAGATCATCAACCCGCGCATCTTATCACGTGGCTTGTTGAGCCACGGAGACATAGCGCATGTGGAGGCTTCACGCCACCCACCGCGGCATCCGCGCTCAACTCACCACGCACCCCACCGAGAATGAACCACATTATTGTGATCACAAGGAGGTTACCCCATGTGACTCTACCCTCCCTAGCAACTGGGCTAGTTTGGTTGCTTAGGAGACCTGGCTGAAGTCACTCAGCACGCCCTGGGATTCAAACTAGCGAGCTCCAGGGGTGGTAGCCAGCGTCTTCACCACTGAGCTACCCAGGCCCCCTACAAAATCTGACTTTTGTCCGTATGCCTATTTTTAGGATGAAATCTATGCCAAGTTTTATACATGAGGCCCCAGCAGCACATATTAGAGCCAAACGCACAACAAGATTAAAGCTTGTCGCCCATTCACTTTTAAAGACTCACAGTTTCTTATTTTTTGTTGTGTTTTATCATGTTTCACTTTACACAACTAATGTTATGTGCCAATTACAGAGAGAGTTCATGTACCCTGAAACTAACAGAGTCTAAAAAATTTTTGGTAAAATTAACATAATGCCACAAATGATGTTAATTGAGCTTAACTTGTATTGAACCCAGAATATTCCTTTTAAAGGAATATTCCGTGTGCAATACAAGTTAATCTCAATCGACAGCATTCGTGGCATGATGTTGATTACCACAAAAATTTATTTAGACTCTGTTATTTTCAGGGTACATGAACTTTTCAGGGTACATTAACTTTTCAGGGTCCTTTTCTTTTTTTTTTAAAAAAAAGCAAAAATAGAGGTTACAGTGAGGTACTCACAATGGAAGTGAATGTGGCCAATTTTTGGAGGGTTTAAAGACAGAAATGTGAAGCTTATAATTTTATAAAAGCACTTACATTAAATCTTCTGTTAAAATGCATATATTAATTGAGCTGTAAAGTTGTTTAAATTGTCATTTTTACAGTCATTTTTGGGGTTTAGGGTTTGTTGACTACATCGTCATAGTAATGAAGTTGTAAAATTGGTTATAACTTTGCATATTGGTCATTGTCGATGCATTAACAAACGTACTCCTGCTGAGGTTGTGACCAGCAGTTGGTTGTGGTTATTACCAATGTGACTGTTTATTAGTCTTGGTTGCAGTCTTCGCTGAGTCATCCCATTGCCAGTCACGACCTCAGCAGAGGTACTTTGTTAATGCATCAGTTTTGTCTAGTGACCCAAGGACAGGAACATAAGAAGACTTTCATGGGTGGCCTTCAAAGAACACAAAACCATTCACCATTCTATATTCATGTGAGCCATGTGACTTTGCTTGTTATTCAAGTCACTAATCTCATCACAAGTTTCTGTACACTTGGGCTGAAAAGCAATCTGCTTTATGTGATTTGAAACGTTCTCCAGGAAAACAATAGCTGTGCACGTTCTGTTGAAAATATAAATTTGGCAACAAAAAAAAAATTCTGTCAAAAAAGAACCCTTGATTGTTTGTCTGCACAAATCAGTTTTTAAAATCAAGGATTGCCCAGAGCAACAGATGTACTGCTGATGTAATGCAAGAACATTTTTGAGATGCCAACTCATAAGCAGATCTACTCAATATAATTGAAATAGAAGGAAGCACTTGTAGGTGCAGTGCTTATCTACTGCATTAAATGTAAGAGCTGTATACTTCTTGATTTATTCAACAATCTTTGGCTATGTAGAATAGTAGTAGAATATGGTTGTCAGTCCTGTTTTAGAGAGCCAAAAACAGTAAAGTTCACACAGTTCAGTTATTAACAAGAGTGACAACTTGGGTATATTAGGCAGGGCATTCTGTACGGCACACCTATTGTCCAGGTTTTTAAACCAGTCAGCGAAACATCCCATATTGAAGCGGAAAAATGCTCAATGCTGACCTTGTGGTCAGAGGGCGAAACGCTTGATCCCCTATTAAAGTGGCCCATCCCATATTAAAGTACAAACGCCTTGTATACTGAAAAGTTGGCAACCATTGTGATAACTGCATTCTATTACCAAAGTGACTCCCAAAAGCCGTTCACACCGCGGGTGGCATTGTCGGTTGGTGTCGCTAGACGTTGCGATCTGCGTCACTGGTGGGTGTTCCTACTGCTGCTCTAACGTTATTGGCGGACTGCACAGCTGGCCATAGTAGCATTTGAAATGCTGATTACAGATGATACTGCTGATAAAACTAAGATATCATCCTAATTTGACAAGGAATCAGTTCTTTTGCCTCTAAAAATGCATATTCTGATGGGGAGATCATTTTATATAACCTGCAGCAGTGCTTAATGAATCATATCATTAAACAAGATGAACGTTATATAAATATATGAATCAAACTCACTCAGAATGCTGACACGGTTTTCCACGCATCATTTTATTAGCCCATATCCATGTGGATACAGACAAATGATATAGAACAGTGAAATCAGTCACAGAAACTTTTAACTTATCCTTCGTCTTGCCTGCACTCGAGTCAACTTCAGTATCTTACACTCACCCGGCCTGATGCGAGCTCCTCTGTCTTCACTCTCATTGGTAGTCGCTCACGAATGTCACTTGTCATTCGCATAAAGTTAAAGTTATTACTGAAGCAACAATGTCCTTTTGTGGTGCTTCTATGACACTTTCGGCTCATGTGTCAACTCGCATGCTCTTCAGGACTCGTACCCCAGTCCTTTGCAGCAAATGTGCAACGCTCTGTCAGTTGAGCTACAGTGCAATTTGATTGCAGTTGAACAAGCTTGTAAATATATTTGGTTATGCAATGCAAATGATCAAATGTATCACCTTACAAGTCATGAAAAAATAAAAGTGTTTAGATGTCATAAGATAGCATTGTGTGAGGAACAGGGTGAAAAGTGTTAATGAACTGACTAAAATGTCATTTTACTCGTGATTTGTGTGAAAGTTAATAAAAGTCTTGGAAGGCTGGAATTTTTAGTGCAAGTTCGGTAAACTTGTGGTCAGTAAATTGAACCAAACTGGACAACTAGTTGTTTTTCATGTCATATAGCTCGACAGTCAATCTGCTTGGCACACACGCTGTTACTATGGTTATTAGAGGTAGACCAATAAATTGGTTTTACCGATTAATCGGTGTAGATAGTTGCTTTTTGGAAACACTGGTTATTGGCAACAATCTATGCTGATAGTTTATTTTTATATTCTTTCCTGTTTCTCCAGACAGTTCTACTGGTGGATTGGCTTAGTTCTACAGTATAATAGCGTCCTCTAGAGGTCGCATAATAAAAAAATCACTGATGCCTAGTGGGGATTTGCTGTATCTAAATCTTTCATAATTAGCAATATTTATCAATATTTTTACCCTCACTTCAATGCATATTCTGTTAACAAAGCCAAGTCTCCATCATTTCAAAATAAGAGTCCTGAAATAAGTAAATGTATTTTGAGGCCTGTTTCAGGTTTAAAAAATGATTTGGTGCATAACGCAGAACTTTTCTGGTTTTAATTGGGATTTTGGATGCACAGTAATCTGGGATTTTAATCATTTTGGACTCTTGTAGCCTCTATGTCATAATTTAAAAATTAAGAACCTTTTTTAACATTCTACAGTATAAATCGCTTTTAAAAAGTATTGGCTGGTTATTCGGTTATCTACCTTTTCCCACAACCTCAGTTATCGGTATCGCCAAAATCCACTATCAGTCGACCTTTAATAGTATAGGCGTTATGGCATTGGTTCTTTATTCATACAGTCAGTATTCAAGCCACTGCTGTAAGCTCTTGTATGAACAGGACAAGAATGCCCTGTAACAGCTGTTAGTAAATACGGTTGTCAATCACAAACACTGACTGTGTGAACGTAGCCTCTGTGTTTAGCCTCAGTCTATTCTTGATCAATAGCTGGCTCAATTTCAACTCTGACAGAAGCTCTCACTCTAACTCATTAGATCAGTGGCTTATAATTACACCTCACAAACCACAAACAGGGCTGTTTTTCCTTGATAGATTCCAAGAGGACTGATTCCTTAACTCTGCAATGGCAATGATGTTAGGCAGAATATCAGCCTCAGTCACCATTCACTTTCATTACATGGAGGAAAACAAAATTCAATTAAAGTGGAACTTAAAGGTACGTAAATGATAACAGAATTGTAATATTGGGGTAAACTATCCCTTTAAATGTCATCATGTGTTTTCAAATGGCAATAGTCGACTTTTCTAATAATTACATCTATTGTGAAACACAATATGGAGAGAAAAACACAGGTCAACACTGTCTGATTATGCAGATCAGGAAGGTTTTCAGTATTCAAAAATCTCAGCAGCAGGTCACCGGCAAGCTGTCACGGCTTGCGTATTGGAGCGTCAGTCAAGCGTTCCCTTGAAATGTTTTCTAACAGACTGTCAAACAGTAAAGTTGTGCTCATCAATCTAGACAGCCAAGCACAACAGACGAAAGTGCTTGTCACCACGGAAATGCAGAAGAGGGAGGTTGTGTTAGAAAGGAAATGGGATATTTGAAAGTAGGTGGGGGATTGGTAGTGCTCATGAATTTTGATTTGTAATGAAACATACCATGAGCTGTGTATCGGATAACAAGGTTGGTCTTCTTCAATACATTATCCTTTTGCGCCAGAAGAAAATGATGTCTTTACATACAGTATATTACAATACATTCCTCATTATAATGATTCATTTTCAAAGAAGACTCTTGAAAAAGTGATATCCCAAATTGTAATGAGCAATTTGGTATAAAGGAGTGTCATAAAGTGTCATAAATGAGTGCAATCACAAACAGCTGAAGGTAGTAAGAGCCACTCTCCAGAAGCCTCACTCCTTGGAGCCTGTCCAACGCCTGTAAATCTTCTTTATGAAACAGGCGCCTGTTCTGGACAAACACGATAACGGCTGCACTGACCACATACACTGGCTGAACCGCACCACAGGGATTAAAGCCTTGCATTTCAAGGGAGAGCACAAGTGGCTGGTTTCTGACAATAAAAATCGCAGGATATGACTAATGATTCTTCTCTGGAGAGGGTTATAAAAATATGCCTGGTTCTGTACTTGTCCTATTCTTACTGTTCTTTGAATAACATCCTTGGGAATTGGCATTTGCAACTGCAAATTATAATGTCACCACCACCCAAGATGTAGATCTGTGTAGACTGACTCCTACATAATCTTACTCACTTGAATTGCACTTGTGTATAGAAACTGGCAAAAAGTCAAAAACTTTTAAAGTGTCACGTGTTAAGATGGAATTTCTGCACTTTTTAGGGACTTATTGTATCCTTTGCCTACACATTTGTTTGCATCCTACGCACCTGTTAGTAGCAATTAAGGTTTACAATGGGCCCTTGTTACAGCATTTCAGAATGTTCATCCATTTTTGAAAATGTAAATATTTGCTGATATGGCTCATTGTTCTAGTCGTGCAGTCTACATAAATAGCCAAGTGCCTTTTGAAAAAGAGTGAATGTGTATTGTATTGAGATGTGGCCTGGCGGGCAGTGAACATGCCACAATATTTTGTGGGGTGGTGCTTTTGTGCTATCGACTAGAGTTAAATTACAGAAATCAATATGGTAAAGTCAAATTGTCAAAATATGGCTAAAAATAATAGTATAGTATAGTATAGTATAGTATAGTATAGTATAGTATAGGTTAGGATAGGATAGTATAGTATAGTAAAGTACAACAAAGTATAGTGTAGTGTAGTATATAGTACAGAACAGTATGGTATACTATAATATGGCATAGTATAGTACAGTATAATACGGTATAGTACGTTATACTAGTACCTTACAGTATGGTATAGTATAGCGCAGTACAGTATAATATAGTATAGTTTAGTACAGTATAGTTCAGTATAATACAGTATAGTATATTATAGTATGGTATTGTATAGTATTGTATAGTATGGTATAATATAGCATGGTACGGTAGGAGACAATATAGTGTAGAACATAACAGTAGAGCATGGTATAGTATAGCATAGTATAGTATGGCATATTATAGTATAAAATGGAATAGTATAGTACAGCACAATATTTCATAAAAGATCACTGTTTCATAACACAAGCGTGTTATACGTGTAATTCTGCTTAATTTTTAGGTTTCAACTTGTTAATAATTTGTGTTTACATTTACATTTATTCATTTGGCAGACGCTTTTATCCAAAGCGACTTACAAAAGAGGAAAACATAAGCGAATCATCTTAAGGAGACAGTGGTACGAAAAAGTGCCATATTACAAAGTTTCACTAGTATCAGAATAGTACTCAAAACAGATTAAAGTGCAACGAGAATTTTTTTATTTATTTTTAATTGGTGACTGGTTAAGTGCTCATGGAAAAGATGTGTTTTTAGCTGTTTTTTGAAGAGAGAAAGTGAGTCAGTTTCACGGATGGAGTTGGGAAGGTCGTTCCACCAACGTGGTATGATGAAGCCGAAAGTCTGGGAAAGTGTTCTGGTGCCTCTTTGAGTTGGTACAACAAGGCGACATTCCTTAGCTGATCGCAGGCTTCTAGTGGGCGCGTAGCTCTGCATAAATGATTTTAGGTATGCTGGAGCAGACCCAGTGACTGTTCTGTATGCCAGCATCAGAGCCTTGAATTTGATACGTGCATCAACCGGCAGCCAGTGAAGAGAGACAAGGAGTGGTGTAACATGTGCTCTCTTTGGTTGATTAAAGACCAGATGTGCTGCTGCATTCTGGATCATTTGCAGGGGTATAATTGCACATGCAGGGAGGCCTGCAATGAGAGCATTACAGTAGTCCAGTCTAGTTATGACAAGTGATTGAACAAGAAGTTGTGTGGCATGTTCAGAGAGGAAGGGAGAAGAAATCTACATGATCTTGTGGTCTTTGAGATGTGGTCTGTGAAATTGAGTTTGTTATCGATGGTTACCCCTAGATTTCTGACTGTTTTGAAAGGCGTTACTGTAGTGGAACCCAGCTGCACGGTGATGTTGTGTTCAACAGCAGGGTTAGCTGGAAAGACAAGGAGTTCAGTCTTGGCTGGGTTGAGTTGCAGGTGGTGTTCCTTCATCCAGGCCAATTGTGTGGTTGATATGAAATTTCCAACAGTGACAGCTCATATTATTACACATGCAAGTTCAACATTAAAGAAAATGACTTGTAAACGGAATATAAAATAAAACATATACTTTCACGTGTGTGTGTGTGTGTGTATGTGTGTGTGTAAATATAGTAGCACCCCTTCCCCCACACAAAATGCTCAAAAAATCTGCTTACCTTAACTATAACACCATGGGTGAATGACATTAGAAGATGGTTTTTTAAGACTTTATGTTGTCTCTTGGAGTTTCACAAGCACAAAGGCACATCAGTACGTCCACAGCATGAAGGTAGGATCTTTTGCATTTATGAAAATCTCCCCAGTCTGTTTCCAGTTGTTATGACATTCCCTGAACACTTTAAAATACTCATGATAGTTTTTGACAACTTTTTATTACCTGTTAATCCACTTCACTAGCTAATTACACGTTGACATAAACACCACAGAAATCTATACAGAACCACTAGAACGGACGTTCTGAGACAACATTTTCAAGATGGCTGTGCACTAGTTTCTCTGCCGCATAAGGTGAATAGTACGGTATAATATAGCATGGTATGGTATGGTATGGTATGAGACAATATAGTATGGTATAGTACACTGTAGTATAGAATAGTATAGTATAGTATTGTCATAGATGTTGTAGTATATAGTAGGTATAATATTCTATAGTATGTTATAGTATAGTGCAGTGAAGTACAGGATAATAAAGTATGGTATAGTACTGTACAGTACCGCATGGCATGGTACAGTTACAGTATGGTATAGTACAGTATAGTACAGTACAATACAGCATAGTATAGTATGGTATAGTATGGTATGGTACAGTAAAGTATACTACAGTTCAGTATAACATGGTATGGTATAGTTTAGTATTATATGGTACAGTATAGTCCAGCCTAGTACAGCACAGTATAGTACCATATAGTAGTACAGAACAATATATCACAGTATTGTACAAAACAATATAGCACAGTATAGTGTGGTTTAATATAGTATAGTATAGTTTAGTACATCATAGTATACTATTGTATACCAACATTTTTATAATTTGACCCCTAAGATCTAACTTATTTACTCAAAGTACGTCCTAAGATTTTAAGTTATGTTCCAAGCTTTAAATAAATATAGTAATAAATGTAATCATTATTGTATATTGTACATTTTTACAGTATATAGTGTGCAGTATAGTATACTGACCTACAAAGCCAAAGCACAAAAACTACAACACTGAATCTGAGAAAAGATGGCTTCAGAGTTTTTTGACTGTCCAGTAGAAATGTGGATTATTAAATAGTCTTAATCCATTTTCTCTTAATCTGAGCATAGTTAAGACACATCCATCCGTCACAGGACAGATCATAGTCTACCCGATTTCGGTCATAACTCAATATGTACTGTAGTTGCATTTTTCCTTTGCAGCATAGTGTAGTGTGGCGTAGCAGAAATACTGTATGTGGCAGGTGCACTGCGACACTGAAGTGTTTTTAAAAAGACTGAATGCGTGTGGCCCATCCTCACTGGCTCATTGAGATGAAATCCTTCTTTTACAAGACAAATATGCACCTGTTATCCCTGTTCCTGCCTCTAATCGCACATCAACGTCCTGTACTGGCGAGTCTTCCAGCGTTCTCCACCTCCCTACTGGCTCGTTCGAGTCATTTATTTGCTTTCACCTGCATCCTGCTGTTTACTGGTAATTTGGACATCTGTCAAGGTGTTGGGTTTGCCACCCCCTTCGGTGTCATTAGCAAGCCCCTTTTCGCTAAATCAACTAAGATAGATGGGGTTATCAGTAGAGCCCTGGCCGCGGATCAAATTCAATCCGGTTTGGCTGCTGTTGCTTACTGTGCCAGCGAGGACAATTACCATACAAGGAAGATTGCCAACACTGACTCACACACAGTCCAACATCTTCAAGCTGATATTGTAGTATAGTATACAGTACAGTGGGAGTTGAACTAAAGTGATAATCTCTATTAAAGGGATAGTTCATGCAAAAATGATGTTGATCCAAACATGTATGACTTACTTTCTTGCATGAAACACCAAAGGAAATGTAAGGCAGAATTGTTAGCACACTGCATGGAATACTGAATCCCAAAATGCATTATTTTGATTTGACATTATTAATTATCATTACTGCACAGTTTTGAGTAAGTAGTAAGCTGGTATTCCATTCTGAACACAGTCTCTGGATAATATGCAATGATCAGAGTGCATTAATTAAGACCCTGGTCAGTGTTCAATACTCAAGTCATTAAGGTACAGTACAGCTCCCCTTTTGACACTTTTGTCTGCAGGCAATCATCTGTAGAACATGTCTTGAAATAGACCATTTTTCATTGAAGTCATTATTCTAACGATGTGTGTTCCAGGCTTCTAGGCAGCACATTAAATGAAATCACACATGGACCATTCAATTATAATTAGAGGTTTCTAAGTATTCTTGAAAAGTCTTTAATATTTGCTTTGCAGTAACTAAATTATCAAACAGTAATTCCAATTCCAATACTATAAATGTAATTGAAAAAAAAATGAATAGGCCTACTGCAACAAATGAGCTGTACCATCAACATCACTTATAACATGCATACTCACACTAATGTGTTCATTTCACCAGGAAACTGCTACGATACATATAACGAGCCATGTTAAAATCCTTTAGCAAAAAATGTAGGTATAGTAACGTGATTCTATGAGACCAGGTTGGAAATTTCAATAATGAAGAAGCAAGCTGTCTAAATAAGTGCAAACTCTGACATCTGTGTTTCTCAGTGTATTCAGAACCGCTTGTATGAAGAGAGGTTTGCTTTCACTCGTTTGCCGCAGTTTTAATCGCGATCCAATTTGATATTGTCATGCATCACTATACAGTATATTGAATCATGACATATGTATTGTGGTGGTTAGCGATACCCATCCCTAGTGTATACTGTACAGTATTTAGTAAGTAATAAGCTAGTTTTCCATTACAAAAACAACCCGTCTCTCTCTCTCATCGCACATTGCTCTGCAGTTGAATAACACAAAGGTTTGATCGGGTCAGATCTGGTGCCGCTGCGCTACAGTAAACCTACTAATAGGCATCATGCCATGCTATCTTTGCATGTGTCTATGGATGACAAAGATAAATTACACTGCTTATTAAGAAACCCACACTGCAAACGAAAATAGAGCAGTCGCAATTGGATATGGCATCTCCCTTTTAAACGCAGCAAGAACCTCATCAGATTGAGCATAAACTCGAATGAAATGGTCAAATAATGTGGATTATGACACAGCACACCTATTAAGGTGACGGCGCCTATGCCAAAGTTTTGTTCCATGTTTCTCTTTTCAAAGTCCAATTCGAAATGTCATTACACAGAAGAGCGGCCTTTCACCCAGCAAGTGAATTTCAGAGGGAAACCACCATGCAACATTCTCTGCTTCAGTAGCAAAGGTGCAAACAAACAAAGGCACGGTATTCTGTGAAACCGATCAGGGGAGCCAACAGGTGGCATCAGTCCAATCCAACATTTGCATTCAATCTCACAATGTAGGCAGGAGGGGGAACATAACCTCTGTCTCGCTTTCTAAAGACTCCATTAGCATTTGAGTGAAAGCCTCATGGGACTACAAGCACAGTGAATCCCCACCATGTGTTTTAACTTACACGTTAACTCAAGTTAAAATACTTCACACTGATGGAATCACATGAGATGAGCGGCAGTAATCAATTTAAAGGTACACCAAGTAATCCTTTTTCCATAAAATCATGAGGCGCCGCCCCCTTGTTGGCAGGTCTGCCACCTATGCGTCTGTGCGTTTGTGATTCACGTGTTTTTAATACTTTTTTAATGACTTTTGGATCGAACTTTGATGATGCAATAATGGCTGCATTCAGTAATCGCACTTTGGTTTGCCTTCTGTGGCTTTGGGTAATCATTATTTAGAGAGCCACTCAAACACTAGGCCTACAAGCTGGGAATGAACCAGGCCCACCTTTCATCACCTATAGTCAGGAGGAGCTCCTGCAGCTATGGCCTTTTGCATCAGGCAGACTGGAAGAGTGGAGGTGTCTGCCTTTACGTGAATGATCGGTGGTGTCATCCTGGTCATGTCACGGTGAAGAAGATGAAGAATTTTGCGACCCGAACATTGAGATGCTCGCGGTAAGTTGCCGACCTTACTATTTGCCAAGAGAGTTCTCTCATGTGATTGTACAAGTGGTTTATATTCCTCCATCGGGGAATGGGAAGTTGGCCACAGAGACAATTTCAAAAGTCACTCACGACTTGCAAAGCTTCTCTCCAGACGCGTTGATTATTATTAACGGGGATTTTAACCAGTGCTCTCTCTCTCTCTCTGCTACCCTAACCTCATTTAAACAAATGGTATCATGTCCTACGAGGGGTGATAAAACTATCAATCTGTTCTGTACAAACATTAAGGAGAGTTTTGTTGCAAATTGCTTCCTCCTCTTGGGCAATCGGATAATAATTTGATATCTCTACCATCCAGATATTTTCCTGTGGCTCAGAAGCAGCCGCATGTGTGGTCAGAGGACGCTTGTGAAAAGTTAAGAGGGCGCTTTGATTGCACAGACTGGACTGTGTTTTTAGATGATGGAAATGATCTGGACAGTATCTCTGACAAAGTCACCTGTTATATTAATTTCTGTGTAGAGTCTGTCATTCCCTGTAAACAAATTTATATTTTCCCTAATAATAAACCGTGGGTGGCAAGGGAGGTCAAAGCCGCTATTAATAGGAAAAGAAACTGCATTCTTTATTGCCGATAAAGATCAAATTTAAATTGCTCAAAAGAAGCTGAAAGAAATAACCAGACAGGGTAAGCATAAATATAAGGAAAGGGTTGAAGGACAAGTCCAGTTGTAACAAAACGGCATGAAATCTATTACTGGTTATGGCACAGTTTTATCCCCTTTTTTATTTATACTTTACACCGCTGATTATAGGCATAGTCAGGTATCTTGTCAAATCCAAAAGTTTTCAGATGATACTGGCCTAGTGGGTCTACTTAATCAAGGCAATGACCTGGCCTACAAAAGAGAGGTTTAATTATTTGTCAACTGGTGTGATGCAAATTTTTTTAAATTGAACGTTGGGAAGACTGAAGAGTTAATTATTGATTTTAGAAGAAAGAAAGTGGTGGCAAATGAGTTTTCCCCACAGGGATTAATGAAGCTGTCAATCAATCAATTAAAAAGTTTTACACAAATAAATTAACAGGGCAAATCTTTGCATTTCAAAGAGAAACCTCCAGGGCCAAGTTTGGAATGGCATTCTACCATACTACTCTTACTTTTTTTTTTACCATAGACGGGTATGGCAGAAGTAGTAAGAGTAGTATGGGTAGTATGCCATTCTAAACTCAGCCTGTGTCATATTTTACCTCCATTTTACTCCATTTTGGCATTGTGAGCTTGTATTGTTTTTTTAATGACAACTTTGTGATTCTTACGAAACCTGTCAAGAAAATGTCCTGGTCATATTAATAAAGAAAATACAAAACTCTGTTCTGCATAGAAAATAAAAATAAGCCCACATTTAGGACCATTAAAATGTTTCACATTGTGACATTATTAAAAAGTTAAATAATGTATACATTTTTTTTTTTTTACTGTGGTAATTAGAATTGGGGGATAAAATGCACACAACCGTCCTGAAAATAATGTCACAATGTAAAAAATCATAAATGAAAATAGGCTTTATTTTAAATAGAATATCTTATTTTTTTCTTTTGATTTTGCAGTCAAATAGGACCAGGATATTTTCTTGACCAGTTTCATGAGAATCACCCAACTCCGCCCAGTTTCTATAAAGATTTGCATTACTTTAATGCAAAAACAAATCTGTCGTTCTCATAACTGTAATACAAATTAAACCATGCCACCAGGACACAGATGTTTTTTTATTATTATTATTTATTTATTAAATTCAGTACAACAAATAGTAACATGATTTAAACTTACGACAGTATGTACTTTATTACAAATTATACATATTTTTTTCCCCCTGGAATACCGTAATAATGAATACCGAATACCGCTGGGCATCACAGGAACTGTGCTTGACTGGTTTAACTCCTTGTCTCTCAGGTAGGTCCTTCAAGGTAGCCTGGAGAGGTGAGGTATCCAAGCCTCATCAGCTACTTACTGGGGTACCTCAGGGATCAGTGCTTGGGCCACTGCTCTTCTCTATATACTCAACATCACTGGGACCCATCATTCAGGCACATGGTTTCTCTTACCACTGCTTTGCTGATGACACGCAACTCTAGTTGTCTTTCCGGCCCAACGACACCACAGTGACTGCTCGAATTTCTGCCTGCCTGGCAGACATCTCGGCTTGGATGAAGGAGCACCACCTGCAACTTAACCCAGCCAAGACTGAGCTCCTTGTCTTTCCAGCCAACCCTGCTGTTGAACACAACATCACCGTGCAGCTGGGTGCAACTACAGTAACGCCTTCCAAATCGGTCAGAAATCTAGGGGTAACCATCGACAACAGACTAAATTTCACAGACCACATCTCAAAGACCGCAAGATCATGTAGATATGCACTCTACAATATCAGGAAGATAAGACCCTTCCTCTCTGAACATGCCACATAACTGCTTGTCCAGTCACTTGTCATAACTAGACTGGACTACTGTAACGCTCTCATTGCAGGCCTCCCTGCATGTGCAATTAGACCCCTGAAAATGATCCAGAATGCAGCAGCACATCTGGTCTTTAATGAACCAAAGAGCATGTTACACCACTCCTTGTCTCTCTTCACTAGCTGCCGGTTGATGCACATATCAAATTCAATGCTCTGATGCTGGCATACAGAACAGTCACTGGGTCTGCTCCAGCATACCTAAAATCATTTCTGCAGAGCTACGCGCCCACTAGAAGCCTGCGGTCGGCTAAGGAATGTCGCCTTGTTGTACCAACACAAAGAGGCACCAAAACACTTTCCCAGACTTTCGGCTTCATCATACCATGTTGGTGGAACGACCTTCCCAACTCCATCCGTGTAGCTGACTCACTTTCTGTCTTCAAATAACGACTAAAAACACATCTTTTCCATGAGCACTTAACCAGTCATTAAAAAAAATAATAATAATTCTTGTTGCACGTTATTCTGTCTTGAATACTATTCTGATGCTAGTGAAACTTTGTAATATGGCACTTTTCATACCACTGTTTCCTTAAGATGATTCGCTTATGTTTTCCTCTTTTGTAAGTCGCTTCGGATAAAAGCGTCTGCCAAATGAATAAATGTAAATGTAAATGCAATGAGAATTTTGTTTTCTAACTTAACAATAAAATGTCAGCAGCGTCCAAAATTAAAACTCGCCAAGCAAAAGCTATTAAAAATTTTATTTGGTTGAATAAATAAAACATTTGCGCATTGCATTGCTTTCCTTTTTCAGTTTAAATTACTTATAAACAGGTGAAACCAACATAACACAATGTTTAAATCGATTTGTAAGAATGATAATCTGACCATCACGGGCGTAAGTGGCACACAATTCAAATCAAACCGTAACTAAAGAAACGATCTGTTGCGATTTGCACGTCTGACAACTTTTATCTCAGTGAAAAGTCATATGTTTAGCAAGGATGCCTAAGTTCCATGTGCCAACACATTTGTGGAATTCCTTGCATTAGGCTATCAAATGAAAATATGAGGAACAAAATATGTTTTTGTGACAAGTGCAGTTTTACAGAGAGACTTTGTATATTATGGTGCGAGTGACACAATGACGACAGAGTTTGTCACAAATATGCTAAGAAAATATATGCTGTACATTAACTGCAAATTAATCAGTTCTGAAAATTAAATGTATTATTACGCCTCTGGGCATGTATTAAAGGTTGCATGTTCCAGGTGACTCAATCGTTTTTGAGATTTCCTGTCACCTTTTATTAAGCCACTTAATCACAGAAGAATGAAATGACTGTATTGTAAGTCACAGTAATACAGTGATTGGCCTAGTTGGTTCTTTATGGCTAAATGTCAGTTCCAGTGATTCATGAGACATTCTCACAACAAAGAAGAAAGTACGAAAGTAAGAAAGTAATTTGACGTTCCTTTTGCTTTCTGTCCATGTTTTCTCACTAGTAATAAATTAAGATCACTGGAGGAACTGCTTTCATTGAAAACCAAAACAAGGGGGTTTATTAGTACTTGATAAGGAGAGATAAGGATTCTTAAAGCTCATATCGCAAAGTCTTCAGGGAAAACTACATTAAACAGCCTCTTATTTCCTAATCTGTGCCAATTATCTGTAGTCACTATGGCAACGATTAGCTGTGTAGCTTCTGTCGGCTTTGAAGCAGAGCTTGACGAAATAAAATCTACTAGTTTGCAATGTTTACAATGAAACACGTTGAACCTCAGCTACAGATTTGGCAATGTAACATTGTGATTTTCAGCTTCGTGTTCCCTCATGGGGATCTCTGACTCAGAACAAGGTCGTGCACCATTTCAGAATTGAATTGAGAATGCCTTTAAAATTACAATTCAATCCCTAAAAACAGAATACAGAATTTTAATTAAAACGTGACATTAATGAGGTAGAATTAAAATGAAATCAAAATATGTAAACAAAAGCTATAAGGGTTGTTTGTAATATTGTCTTTCATTTATCTTTTGTTTATTTTTTTGTGAGTTACTCCTAATCATGTTATCAAACACAAAATGTGGGGTCTTTCCAGACACTATAATATTAATAATTTGAATTAATGATATAAACAAAAACTATATTATTAAAAATTCATGTTTGAAATGCTACTTATAGAAATTAGTACATATACTGCATATTTACAGTATATATATATATATATATATATATATATATATATATATATATATATATATATATATATATATATGTTAGATTTTTATGATTTTATTGAATGAAAGATCAAAAGGATAAACAATGCAGATTTTTTTCACTACTGTATAGGAATAATTAGTCAAAATCAATGTTGTATTGGGGATTTTCTCCCCAATTTGGAATGCCAAATTCCCAATGCACTCTAAATCCTCATGGTGGCGTAGTGACTCGCCTCAATCCAGGTGGTGGAGAACGAATCTCAGTTGCCTCCACGTCTGAGACAGTCAATCCGCGCATCTTATCACATGGCTTGTTGAGCGCGTTACCGCGGAGACGTAGTGCGTGTGGAGGCTTCATGCTATTCTAAGCGGCATCCACGCACAACTTACCAGGCACCCCACCGAGAGCGAACCACCTTATAGCGACCACAAGGAGGTTACCCCATGTGACTCTACCCTCCCTAGCAACCAGGTCAATTTGGTTGCTTAGGAGACCTGGCTGGTGTCACTCAGCACGCCCTGGATTCAAACTCGCGAAGACCAGGGGTGATAGTCAGTGTCTTTACTTGCTGAGCTACCCAGGCCCCCCAACCTTTCATTCTTTAATTATTCTGTTGTGTGACTCTCTTTGAAACTACAGTTCTGTAAATTCCTCTTCCTGACATTATATTTCAAATTCCAAATCAACATCCAGTAGGGCGTGTTCAATTCCATTCAAATTTAAACTAAAAAGGGAGTTAAATCTTAATTCTGAATGCAGCCCAACCCTGCTACACACTTCAAATACACACCAACACACACATACACCCACCTTGTTGCTTCCTCGGTGGCTCGGTGATGTTGCCAGGGTGATCTTATCACCATTTCCATGGTTTTATGCATCTCTGTGTGAGACTGAGGAGGTGTCGATGATCAAAAGGCCTCTTGACTGACAACACACTTCATTGGAGTATGCATACACATGTGTATTCCACACCCTGCAGTGACAGCAAACACAACCAGGTACTGTATATGTTTTGTAGTGATAATTAGTATCTGAGCTGTAGCAAGCAAACAATCTGATTCCCATCTGGGACAACAGTGCAGTATTTGCATTTCTGAGCCAAACAACAGCTATTCATTTAAATCTAAAACACACATACGGCAACATATAGACATTTTGGCATGAGAGAAAATTAGAAGCATAAATCATAGAATCATAAAAAAGAAATTACATTCTCAAGCAATCATCTTTGAACACTTTTCAAATTAAATACACAATGTATCTATACATACATAGATACATATACTTTTTGTTCATAGGAAGATATGTGTAATATATATATATATATATATATATATATATGAACAAAAAGTTAAATCTCCTTAAAATCAAACACTGACATTTTGATATTATTTTTATGACAGTTTCGCATATTTTACCCCCTAATCCTCATTAACGCAATGCAACATTTTAATAACTTTAAATATTTAAATTGTTTAATATATATATAATAGTACTCTCTTGGTAATTTTTGTTCATTTTCATTTAAAAATTCATTGTGCAACAGCATATTTTTTCTTGTAATACTGATATATATATATATATATATATATATTTTTTTATTTTTTATTTTTTATTTTAAAGCAGTAATGAGAATCATCATTGAAAACAAGGGGAATAGTAAATGTAAAATGTTAATGGTAATTATTATAAGTGTCCTGAAAATAACGGTCCTAAATTCTTCATTTTCTGTATGCAAAATAATATGTTTTTGTATCGATAGCCTTTGACATAACGACAAATGAAAAGCAGTTTTCTCCTTCATAATAAAAGTTGATAAGTCTTAGTTATATGCTATGCTAACTATATTGTACAGGATTATATGGTTATTTTATCATTAGCATTTAGTATCGTTTTTCATGATGACAATCACTACTTTTGTAAAAGCACTATTTGAATCATAAAATTTTCTATGAGCATCAAATCGCATTTCAACCAAAATGGGTGGATTAATCTACTCACAGGAACAAATCCAAATACTTCAACAAATACTTCATTTGAATCAAAGCTCATCTGGCTACATAGAAGAAAATAAACCACAAAGCAATTTACTGATTTGTTTCAATAAATTTACTGATTTCAGGTGGAAATGGGTTGGGCAGTATCTGCAGGAAGCAGTTTCACAGAGTTCACCAGTCCCACGCAGTGATTGGTGGAATGCAAAGAGGGGTGGAGCTTGAGAGGATTCACCTGTTTACCTGTTTCAGGTAAGTGCAAGAGGGAGTGGAGGAAACAGTAAAGAGAGCAGGTGATTAAACGGCTGGATTTTTTTGTTGTTGATTATTCTGAGTTTGCTTGCTCCATTAAGAGGTAATCGTAATATTATTTTTGTGAAATCTCTTATTAAGGTTTTGCTAAGCTTTATATTCAAGAGAATTGGAAGTAAATTGTCTGTGATACTACAGCTATAGTTTGGACTTTGCTCTTTATGAGGGCTAAGAGAAATGAAATCATTGCCTGTATTTGAGCTTCATTAAGTTTCTCAGGCTTTTTTTAATTTCTTATGAGCTTGAAATGATTATTGGAGGCTATTAGTAAGCAAGTGCTCACAGAGGGCATTTTGAAAATATAGCTCTGTGATTTCAGTGTGTGTGTGTGTGTGTGTGTGTGTGTGTGTGAGTGAGAGAGAGAGAGAGAGAGAGAGAGAGAGAGAGTGAGTGAGTGAGTGTGTTAAAGTATTCAGAACGGTGCATTCCTCTACACTTCAGTTTTACAGTTACTGGTGTGTTTGCTTTATGGGGCGGTCATGCAGGGCACACTCTCAAATGATTTATAGACATTGATATAAATCACAGTTTCTGTATGTTTTGAGGTTTTACAGACTAAAGTTTCCGTTTCCTTTCAAATTGATAACTTCAACTCATGTTTCAAATTGAATACTGTGTAAGCCAGGGTGTGCTGAGTGACTCCAGCCATGTCTCCTAAGCAACCAAAATTGGCCCAGTTGCTAGGGAGGGTAGAGTCACATGGGGTAACCTCCTCGTGGTAGTGATTAGGGGTTCTCGCTCTCAACGGGGCGCATGGTAAGTTGTGTGTGGATGCGGAGAGTAACATCAGCCTCCACATGCTGTGAGTCTCCGCGGTGTCATGCACAATGAGCCACGTGATAAGATGCGCAGACTGACTGTCTCAGAGGCAACTGAGACTTGTCCTCCACCACCCGGATTGAGGTAACCGTGCCACCACGAGGAACTTCTAAGTAGTGGGAATTGGGCATTCCAAATTGGGAGAAAAGGGGATTAATAAAAAATAAATAATAATAAAAAAATAATAAATTTAATAAACATTGTGCAAAAAAAAAATAATAATAATTTCAACATTGGAATTATTAAAGTGTTAAAGCACTTATAGTGTTAAAGCATTATTTGCCATCATTTAATTGTATTATTTATAGTGGCCCCAAAAAGTATGTGGACTCCATTAAGCCACACACATTTGTTGACATCACTCATGGTGTACTACTTCAGAGTGATTAATGATTCCTTTTTATATCTTTGAAGCAAAACTGGAAACTTGCTCTCGTTACAGACAGCTAAAATGGCATTTGAATTATCCATACGTGAGACTTATCAGGATCAGATGATTCACACTTGCAAATGAGCTGTCCAGTTGGCATGGAACAGTCACACTCTGTGTTTCCCCCCCTCTTACTCAGGTTTTCTGACAGAAGTTGATATTTGGCTATGAGCAAGCTGTGGTTCAACTGCACCTTACCAGTGGCTGCATTATATTGCATTGCAGTATGCCTAAATCATGCAGGTGAGTATATTGTTTGTTTTTTATTTTAATCTTTGCACTCTTTTCAAGGGTTTTCTGTGTTAAAGGTCAGTTCTTTCACTTTGTGTGGGCTGTATCGAGTTTCAACGTGTGACCGCGTTATGCATAAATTAACCCTGCATATTAAAAAGTTGCACTGGCCTCCCACAATCCACTTTATGCAAATCCTGAATCTGAATATTACTGGTTCTGAGCTTCCCTTCTATGCACTTGCATGTGCATTGCACATTGACTTTTTTAAACAGCATATGTAATGTCTAAAAAAAAAATTGGATTGAGAATAATTTGCATCATATTAACTGCATTTGAACTCTAGAGCATGAAAATGCATGATATTTGACTCTGCACGGATAGCCCGGTCTCACTGAGGTTTGAACCCAGTGGTGTTGCTCAACATGTTTATGGTTGGACTGTTTTGATTCCAGCTGGGAGAGGTGATCCATAATCTATAAAATCCGTGAATCACCGAGACACTCCCAGTGCTTTTTTTTTTTTTTTTTTGTCAATGTGCAATGCAAATACAAGTGACATAGTCGCCAAACATGTTCTGTGGTTTTGGCGGTGCTAAGAACAAAGTGAACCCGACAATCTGTAGCGTTTCTCTACAAAAAAAAATAGCAGATGCCCTTGGCAAAGGCCAGACTGTTCAGCTGTGCTCGAACTGCAGAAAACAGGTTATTCTCCTGGAATAGAAAGGAAGATGTTGTCCTAAAAAAGAAATGGGGATTTTGTTAGCGTCAGAGGATAGTGTCAGTTCATTTTCTACAAATAACCTTACTGCTTTCCAGGTAATGTGTCTTTTTATTTAGACAATTTTAGCTGAAAGTAAACAATTGTTTTTTGGTAACATTTGTCCTTAAAGGGATAGTTCACCCAAAAATGAAATCTCTGAATCTCGACTTTCGGTTCCGTTAACTGTTCTTGAACATGCATTTGTCTGCCAATGCGGATGCAACACTGTGTTAAAATACTCTGACAGTGTTTCCTGCATCATTCCTCAATCTACAGCACAACAGCGCGACCAGTGTAGTCCGATTCCCAAACGAATAACACTTAAGAGTCGGGTGTTTTGAATCTAAGGCACGAAACATACAGTGCAACCATTGTAGTTTGATTCCTGCACAAATGACTCTAATGAGATGGTAGTTTTGAATCTACGGCATGAAACATACAGCGCAACCAACATATTTAGATTTCCAAACAAATGACTTGAATGAGCCGGTTCTTTTGAATCCACAGCACGAAACATTCAGCACAGTCAGTGTAGACCAATTGCCTAACAAATGACTCTTTTGAGCCGGCTTTTTTGAACCTACGGTAAGAAACAAACAGCACCACCAGTGTAGTCTGATTCCTTAACGAATTACTCTTATGAGCCGCTTGTTTTCAATCGACAGCACAAAACATACTGGACAGCGTGGCCAGTGTAGTTTGATTCCTGAGCGAATGACTATCATGAGCCAGTTCTTTTCAGTCTACAGCACAAAACATACAGCGCAAACAGTGTAATCCAATTCCTGCTCAAATGACTCTTATGAGCAGGTTGTTTTGAATCTACGACACTAAAACATACAGCGTGACCAGTGTAGTCCGATTCCCGAACAAATGACTGAAAAAGAATTGCGCTTCTTATTTCCAAGTACTAAAAGAACCATTAAAGTAATCATTAAGGAACTGTTAAGTGGAATTTTAATCTGAACCAAAATCGTTAAATTCCTTACGATATCCATATGTGGACATAAGACAGAAGAATTATAAAATTAATGATTATGACTCGTTATTTTGTATCTTTCTCTTTTAGCTCTTACGCTGGCCATCCAGGTGGCATCCACTGGACCACAAACTATCAAGAAAGCCCAGGGGGATAGCATTACTCTGGGCTGCAAATACACTGTAGACCCCTCGGATGTGGGAGAGCTGGACATTGAGTGGACAGCTGTCAGTCAAGACATGACCCAGAAAGATCAGCTGGTGAGAGAGGGGGGAGAGGATGCTGAGAATAGCATATACTCATGTTTTATTAAACTTTTATTGAGCTTGGATTGATGCATAGGCTGGTAACTTGCATCTTAAAGAGCTACAGTATGTGCCTAATGAAAATAGTTAAAGCTTCTTTTGAAATTTTTTTTAATATGCTTAACATTGTTGGGGAGTAACTAACAAAGGGACCATTCAAGCTGTATGTTCTTGCACAATAAAAAAGTTGCAGTGCAACAAATAGAACTCTGTAGTCACACCAGTGTGACCTATAGCAAAATATAGTCGCACCGGTGGGCAGGCTGGAGCCCTGTCGTGCACCGCATGAGTTCAGTATCGTGGTGAGATGTCATGATAGACGTGAGAAGTTTACCATCCTGTCTTTCCACACTGACAGCTACTCTATTGTTGTGTGAGAATGTCTCTTGGCACTTTGCTAGCGCTTATGTCATTACTATAGCATACAATGTAGATGTAACCAGTCCTGCTCGACCTGTTCCGAGCAGGATTCAAACCAGTGTCTCCGACATGGGAGGCGGGCACCCTAATGAGGAGGCTAAAGGCAATAGCATCAGTTGCTAGTGTGCCTCTTGAGGCCAGGGAGTGAGGTTTGCACACTGCACAGCTACCTACCAGCTGGCTACCGTTACACTCACCCCCCTAAACCTCACTCCCATCTGGGTCACGGCACCACTGTAACCGATCCTGCCAAAACGCTCCGAGCGGGATTTGAACCGGAGTCTCCGGCATGGGAGGCGGGTGCCCTAACAAGGAAGCTAAAGGCTACAGCCTCTAGCGTCAGTTGCTAGTGTGCCTCTTGAGGCCAGGGGATTGAGGTTTGCACACTGCACAGCTACCTACCAGCTGGCTACCATTACATACCGGCTAGTATGGCTTACACATTGCATGTAAACACCATTAACAGCATTCTAACCGATGTATCCAGTGTGCGCTAGTTTACGTTTTGATGTAAAAATGTGTGAATGCGATATTTCGAATCTCATGTAAGTGTGGGTTTCTTGTGTTGTCGGATTCTTGTATAAACGTTTGTGCCAGAGAAATACTGCTTTGATTTGGTGTTCATTTCTTCAGTTTTTGATTTTATAATTTTGTCTTTTGTTCGAAAATATTGTTTAAATTTTGTCAATATTTTGTCATGTCATATTCAGTATTTTTAGTTAATTTTACTAGTGTAAGCATTTGTGCTAGATAAATGCTACATTGGCTTAATGTTCATTTGATGAAAATGTCTATAATTTAGTTAATAATTTGGTTTCGTATTCATTCATTTTTGCCAATTGTACTGTAAAATGGTGCATAATTTTAGTCAGCAAAAATAAAAAATTTTAGTTGATGATAATGCAAAAATGACAAAGAAATGTCCAACTGTAACAGATCAAACTCTAACCAAAGTTAAAAAAAAAAAAAATTATTATTTTTTTTTTTTTACATTTAAACACACATCAAACATACTAAAGAACAACAAACAACAGTATTAGCTACTTTTTAAAAGTTCATGTTGGTTATATCTTCAAGCTTTGAAGACTGTGTTTTAGACAGTTTAGGATATTGCGTTTAGGAATTAACAATGCAAGTTAAGCATTTTTTGCTAATGTTGAAGAAATAAAAAGAAACCTTCGTCAATGAACATTTTTCAGTAATTCCGTCGACAAGATTAACACTGTTCTTAATGTAAAAATAAAGTACAGCATGTTATCTGATAAGTTATAGGTCTATAGTATATTTAAAGAGGCCATAAATGTGTCCCAAACCGCACACTTCTGCACTATTCTACGCCATTTTGTAGTATGTTTACACTGAAAATGTGCACGCTAATAGAAGTGTACGTTAAGTACCTGGATGATGCAGTTTTTCAACCATCAAAACAGAGTGTGGAATGTTGGACACTTTGTGCACTCAGTGCACGCGGCTTGCTGTACATAGTGGAAGGGGCGGAGTTACCTGGCTGCGCTGCTGGTCTGACAAAACAGTTGTAAATAATGAAGAATGTAGCAGCTAGCAAAACTTCGGTGGATACTGTACCTAACAAATGTAAGTTGAATGCTTAACCATCACCCCAAGCTGTGTGAATATGTACATTATTTAAGATAAAGTGTTGAACTGAGGTTGGCTAACGGGCTAAATCTAGCGGCAACACAATAGGTGCACTTGAAACGTCACTTTCATCAGCCGTTAAATGGCGAAAGCTTCTGTGTAGTATAAAACGGTTAAGTGTTCTATTTGGGATGATACTACACTTTGAAAATTCATACACTACATGGCTGAGTACATGGTATATTTTGTAAGTGCATATTGTATAGTGTGTCGTTTGGGATGACACGACCATGTCACATGTCTATCACTTTGAAGTTGACAAAAATGTACCTTTTAGCAGATATACACATTTTAGAATTTACAGTCTCTTTTCTGGGAAGGAAAATGGATTTCATGACTCATGTTGCAGTACAGCTTTTTTTTTTTTTTTTTTTTTGTCAAAACTAATGCTTTCTAGAACAAGAATAGAAAAAAAGGGGGCGCAAGCCCTTCAATATGTCCAACCTTACTGTCTGATTTAAATAGGACATGCATCAACACTGAAAGGAAAATTGTTCGTCAAACAGTTTCATGGAGTCTTTAAAAAGTTCCTTAAATGGCTATTAACTTCAAGGTAGTTAGCAACTTTTGTTAGTTACTTGTAGTGTGCCTAACTATTTTTCAAAAGAGTAGCTTGATTGTAATTTAGCTACTTTGAAATAGAGTATCTTTTATCTTGGGAAGCAAAAGTTTTAGAATAGCTTTCCCAACACTGATGCTTAAAATACACTCCCAAGACATTTCTAGGGATTTAACGATAGGTTGGACCATTAAAAAAAAAGTTCAGTAAAGCTTGTCAGCTTTTTTCATAACATCTGGCATTTTTGATAAGAAAATAATGGATAGGCCTGGGTAGCTCAGTGGTAAAAGACGCTGGCTACCACACTTGGAGTTCGCTAGTTCAAATTCAGGGCGTGCTGAGTGACTCCAGCCAGGTCTCCTAAGCAACCAAATTGGCCCGGTTGCTAGGGAGGGTAGAGTCACATGGGGTAACCTCCTCGTGGTCACTATAATGTGGTTCGCTCTCAGTGGGACGTGTGGTGAGTTGAGCGTGGATGCCGCGGTGGCTGGCATGAAGCCTCCACACGCGCTATGTCTCCGTGGCAACACGCTCATCAAGCCACGTGATAAGATGCGCGGGTTGACGGTCTCAGATGCGGAGGCAGCTGAGATTCGTCCTCCGCCACCCAGATTGAGGCGAATCACTACACGACCATGAGGACTTAAAAGCACATTGGGAATTGGGCATTCCAAATTGGAAGAAAAAAAAGAAAAGAAAGGATAAATGTTTGAGTTCTGTGGAGGTCACTGTTTTAAGCTGATCAGTCATATCACATAGGTAGATTTTGTAATGTCTCTGATCATTTCTCTCTTGCCAAATTGCTTAACATCAGGCTTCCTGTGTGCAGTGATTTCTGCGAAATCCTTCTGCTTGGCATCTAAGACACTTCGTCCTAATGACAGCAGGTGGTTAGACCTGTTATTTTAGATAAGACTCACTGCCATCGCCCAAACTCACAGAGCCGGATCTCTGTCTCTGTCTATCTGTTAGATCTTATCCTACAATGGAGGGAAGGAGTACAAGCTGGGAGACCCATCCCTCATGAGTCGTCTGCAGTTTGTTGAGGACCCCAGCCGTGGAGACGCCACGGTCACCATTTCTAACCTCCAGGTCCCAGACACGGGCACGTACCAGTGTAAAGTGAAGAAATCACCAGGCTTCGATTCAAGGAAAATCACTTTACTGGTGCTAGGTGAGAACTAGTGTCAGAAATGAACTTTTCCCATTGAGGGGCAATTTTTACCCTGTGGATTTGATTTTCTGGGGTGTTTTTATCTTTAAGAGGGTCTATTTTTAAAACCCTATAAAAATATAATTTTTGTCAACCTTTTGTGTTATACTTAGATTCAAAGGTGCAATCAGTAATAGTTCACCCAAAAGTGCAAATTCTATCATTAACTCACCCTAATGTCATTCTGAACCCATAAGACTTTCTTTCACAAGAAAGACTTAAACAAAAAGGTAAATTAATTTGAAGTAACAAAGTCTGTTACGTGTTCATGAGCGCAATGAGAGAAGCTCGTTCACAGTGGCTCTCGCGACAACGTGCAAGAACGTGCTTTATTTAGGTCAATGAATGGGCAATTGACATCAACATTTTCATTGAAAAATGACTTGCATTTTGGGTTGTTTCTCACCCAAACGGGGGGTGGGGGTGGGGGTGGTGTGATAACTTCCGTCACTTCTGTTCTGACACTTTGATAAAGTCCCGGGTTTCTGTTTTACCGGTTCTCTCCATCCTACCACGCCCCTTTCAACTGGTCTTTCACAATGACATGAATGGAATGATAGGTGGGGTGGTCACTCATTGTTAACACCTTTCTCCTGTTGTTCTCCGTCAACCTCTCCCCAACCCCAACACCTCACCTGTCTAGGGCCCCAATAGAGCGCAAATGGCCGCAAACTTTTAGCGCTCTTGTGTTTTCCACATTGATTTTCTCCATAGTGATTTAAAACAGTTACTCCCTTTAAGCCTTGAAACCAAAAAACCAGCTCTAAGGTGAATCATAATGTGTCCATTTTTTTATTGAAGTATTATAGCTTATTGCAAACATGAAATTGTTTTCGCAACTCATTTTATTGCCATGTATTTCTGAGTGAATTTGGATATTCAATAAGAAAAAAAAAATGTAAGCCAGGACTTTGATTTGATCAGGAATTGACTGGATCGTGAAACATGAGCATTCCAGACCTGAATGCATGTTTTTGAACAGGGATGTTTTAATTGCATCTCTGATTTAGACTTCAGTTGCAAAAATGCCGATAAAAGAGTTGGTACATTCAAATCATCAGCATTGGTTTATACTGTTTTTTTCACTGAATCAATTTAAAACTTTGACACGAGTGAATCATTAAATCCCTCAGAAATGTTCACAGAAGTTTCCTCATGGCATTTTTTCTTAAATTAAAATGTTTTAGTAAATCAAATTAAGTAGGTAACTATAATATATGTAATATTATGGGTACCACTTTACAATCAGTTTCCATTCGTTAACATTAGTTAATGCATTAGGCATCATGAACAAACAATTAACAATATATTTTTACTGCATTTATTGATCTTTGTTAATGTTAGTTAATAAAAATACAATTGTTAGTTCATGTTAAATAATTTGATTTAAAAAATGTATTGGTACATGTTGAAATTAACATTAACTAAGGTTAATAAATGCTTAAGTATTGTTCATTCTTAGTTCATGTTAACTAATGTTGTTAACAAATGGAACCTTATTGTAAAGTGTAACCCTATTAGGTACTATGTGTTAAATTAGTGCATATAAAAGGAAAAGAAATTATTTAAACTATTTTAAATACAATTAAATAATATTAATAAATCATTGTAACAGGGGGGTTAAAATGGGAGAGGAGGAGGCGGGAACCGGTTGAACAGTCAAAGTAATATTTAATGTAAAATTAAAACATAAAGATAAAACACAAATGCACACACGGCAGCTGCGTGTGGCTCTCTCTCTCCCAAACTGCCGCATCCGGTTGCCTTTATCCCTCTCCTCGGCTGATTAGCCCAGCTGGGGGCCGGGCGTGCATAGTCACGGCCCGGCCCCGCCCTTCTCCTCATCCCAATAATATAAAGTAAAATAATAAAAGTATTAAAAGTAATGTATTATTTTCATGTTATGTGCACCTACATAAAAATATATATAGTAATGCATAATAATAATAATAATCTAATGGGCTACAATGGACGATTGATGTTTGGAAATGTTGGTTCTTCTGACTGAAAACAACCTTTTAAGTGGCTTCGGAGTAAAATGTATATATTATATTATATTACTAAAAAAAAAAGAAAACATTTTTTTTTAATGGCACATGCCTAGTCCTACCTGATTTTATATTATATTATTATTATTATTATTATTATTATTATTATTATTATATTATAATAGCCTAGTCCTAGCTGATTATTACAATATATGAATTATATTATATGCCAAAAAGACCAAAAGGAAAAATATTGCCTTTTTCATCACCCAAGCCTAGTGCTACCTGAGTATTACAGATTCAAAACAAGTCAGTTTGTTCTATGCAATGGCACATCATTTGAATGTCATCTTTCTTTTTCTGCTGATTTCTCACAGTACGACCTTCGGTCCCTAAATGCTGGGTGGAAGGCAGTGAGGAGAAGGGCGGAACGGTTTCGCTGCACTGCAAATCCTCACAGGGTTCACCTCCTCTAAAATATGCATGGACGAAAGAGAGTGGAAACATGCCACCGACCGCAACACAGAGTGAGTTCCCCACCCATGAACACAGGTCTGGTCCAACAGTACTCTGCTAATACTTCAAACATAATATTATTTGGTTCTGCATGAGTAACCTGTAGCTTTAGGCTTGTGCGTTGTAAATCACATCAGCTGCTGTAGACAAAAACATTTTTAAGGCCTCTTAGCAACCAAACAAGATGAAAATGTTGCTGGCTTATAGAATAGCTGCACATTCTCAACGGGTCTTTTGTTTGAAGATCCCCAAACTGGAGAGATGCTAATCAGAAACCACAGTGACAGCTACATGGGGAAGTACCTTTGTGAAGTCAGCAATGAAGTAGGCACAGAACGATGCACCTACGTCCTTCAAGCATATAATCGTAAGTATGGGTGGGCCACAGTATTTACAGCGGCCCCAAATGTATTTGCACACTTAAAGTGTACATGTCCTTGCATTAGATAAAATATCAAAGCAAACACAAACACAATTTTAAAGCAAATTGTTTGACAAAAATATGTTTGCTAGGTTTAAAATGATGAAATGACACACTGTTCAAAATGAAGATTAAAAAGTATTTGGATTATTTAAAAGACATTTCAAAGCAAGCTACACTTTATGTCTGTTTGTCTTTGTGTAACCGGTCCTGCCCGACCCACTCCCAAGCGGGATTTGAACCAGTGTCAGCCAGCATGGGAGACAGGTGCAATAACAAGGAGGCTAAAGGCTACAGCCTCTAGCTTCAGACACTGGAGCGCCTCTTGAGGCTAGGGGAGTGAGGTTTACACATACTGCACATCTATCACGTACCAGCAGGCTCCCATTACACTTATATTAGATAATAAATCATCAAAGGAAGTGCCATTTATTCCAAAGAAATAAAGATAATTTAAAGCAAACTTTTCAAGCAAAAACTTCAAGATTATGAAACAAAGATATTTATTTCGTCAAATGTTAGTGGAACATGTACATAGTCAATGTGCTGAACTTCACCTGTGGTTAATCTGCTTGAACACTTGTGGGAACTTGAGGGGAACTGACTTTATACATTGACTAAAAATCACCGTGACACCAGTTGATTAAAAGTCGCTGAGCAAAAAAGGCTCAGAAAAGTGAAGTTAGTTCTGAGAGAACTTTTAGTAACATTTGTTTGCTGCTGCTGTTTGGTTTGATATTTTGTAGCCTAATGCAATGACATTTAGAAATGAAATGTGTCTTAAGTGTTCAAGTAGTTTTTGTGGCCACTGTATTTGTTCCATTTTTATGTAAGGGTCTTTTTTATGTTTATTGAACCAATAGAAACTATCATTGCCAATTAATTCCAGAAATTAATTGTGTGTTTAGCACCCTTGTGTCCAAGGTTCATCCTTGGTTTAATTGCTCAGGATAAAGTAAGGTAAACACAGCAATGTTTCTGTTTATAAAAACCATTATAAGTGACCTTGTACAAAATATGCAGCCTCACTATATAGAGCATTTTCTGTAAAAATGTTAGTTTCATAAACCCATTTACTCTGCAGATGATTTTGTAAGAGCAACACTTTCAGATGAATTGTTCCTGAGGTTAAGAGCCTATAATCCACTGAAGATATCTGTGCTTTTATCTCTAGCGACTAATAAAGTGGGAGTGATTGTGGGAGCTGTGATTGGTGCATTGCTGTTGCTGCTGCTCCTCCTCCTGCTGATCTGGCTTCTGATTTGCTGTTGCAACAAGCGCCGCTATGAGAAAGAGGTTGCCAATGAGATTAGGTGAAATACTGCTGATTCTTATTTTTTTAAATAATTATTTATGTATTTATTTACAGCTTGATCTCATGAAAATTACATGACTCTGATTTTTGCAAAATTATATTACGTGTATCATTACACGTATCGCGGCAGTTCTGAAGTAAAATGTCCACTGAGTGGCGCTAAAAGAGAGTTCAATTTTCTCCCAAACAGATGAGGTTTTTAAGGTTAATTCTCTATTGAGTTTTAAATTTTAACAAAACCTGCCTCTCTACCATAAACCTTAATGTAAATGATGCAATTGCTGAAACAACCACATAATTTTGTGGTGCTTCTGTGACATTTTATTTAGAAGTCATTGTAAGTTTAACATGCATATATTTAAAAAATATGAGCCTTACCTAAAAATGTATTCAGAATGAATTTTATCATTTTATCACATACTGTTTGAATGGTAACATTCCAACAGTATATGATAATGGGGTCTGTGGTATCAAGATGCAGTTGTAAGACGTGGTAGTATGTCACAACATTAGTGGAATGTCTTACTACATGCTCTTTCCCATCACCAGCAAAGAAGGCTATTTACTTTTAGTGCATAGTAGACGAAAGTGAATTGACAGCCACTGATCCACAGTGAATCTCATTAGTGAATTCCTGGTTGACTAGTCAACAATGCCTTCTTGTTTAGAGCTCACAACCACAACCAACACGAATCATCTCAACTGGATTAGTTCCCAAAGGCTGTATGGTGTCTCTTCAACTGTAGCCTTGTGTCTGTCACCTTCACAACATCTCAAAATATGCAAGACTCGTTGTCTTGATATGACTTGATATTCGATTGGAATATCTTGATTGGAATTATTCAAAAACATTCTGTATACAAATTATATTTACCTTAATTTGTCTTCGTCTTCACCCATTTTGGACCCATTTGTTGAGTGGGCTGCCGGGCGCGACGTTGCAGATATAGAAACCATTTAGAAAATAGAATGCCCTGTCACTCGTCGCATGTTGCTGTCAAGGCTGGTTAGGACAAAAATTCTGTTTGACATGGAAAAGATACCTTTAATTGCGTTTCACGGTGTCGCGTCGCGTCTGGTTAGGTCACGGTGAGACAGACAAAAGCTGTGTCAGAAATCATTCACTCATTAACTATTTCCTATACAGTGAATGGCAGTGAGTGCATGATATCTCAGCAGTGAGTGAACGAAATGAGTGAGTGAATTCGGACGCTGACGTATAAACCGAGCATCGGAGCTCTGGGGCTGTCGCAGAAACAACGTCACATATGCACTTTTAAAATACTTGGGCCTTACTTGTTATTCTTATTAAATAACATATTAATACAATAAATCTTCGTTCTTTTTGACATTTTTAATATATATGTTAATATAAAGAGTAAACACATTTTATCAAATGTATATTATTGTATTTATTTGTTATACTTTAATATCTTTAAACTCCAATACAAGCTGGGTAGCGTTTCTGGGCACATAGCACCCTCATCCGATCATAAACAGCACCAAAGTTTTCATAACCTATATGTTATAACCGAATATTTGTGTGTCATCTCCTGAGTTAAAATAATATCACCTCAGTGAATTATTTAGTAAATAAAGAATTCTTCATTCTTCAGCAATGGCAAAATTCAGTATAAAATACAAATAAAGAGTACAATTTAAAATGTATCTGTAGGTTTTGCCTCTCTATATTTTATTATTTTATTTTAATCTAGTAATGATTTGTCAAAAAGTAATCTAATACATTCAGCATGAAATGAAACATTGCAGGAGTGAAGGAAGCAGTAAACTGGCGTCTCTCTCTCTCTCTCGCGCGCGCTCTCTCCTCCAGCACACGCTCCCTCTCTCAGCTCATACGTCTTCCCCGCGGTGGATTATGGGCAATTAACACTCGAAATTAGAGTGCATTGTTGGTAAGAATGAGTGAACAAAAGTGGAACGAGTGGCTCATTCATAATTCAGACACTCCAACAAAATTGCGGACACCCGAAATAGTGCATGTGTCAAGGAGGAGGGTGGGACCGGGCTGTGAGTGCGCACGCCCGGCCTTTAATCGGGCTAATCAGCCCGAGGAGAGGGATAAAGATGAGCCGGATGCGGGAGAGAGAGAGCCACATGCAGCTGCCATGTGTGTTTTTATGTTTGTGTCTTTTTAAGTTTTCATTAAATATTAATTTGATGGTTCATCCAGTTCCTGCCGCCTCCTTGCCCGTCCTTTAACTGTTACATTGGTGCCGTAGCCGGCTCATCTTTATCCCTTTCCATGGCTGATTAGCCCGATTGGGGGCCAAGCGTGTGCACTCACGGCCCGGCCCCACCCTCCTCCTCATCACAGTGCACTATATAGTAGATAGGGGGCTGTTTCAGACACAGCAATAGTCTTTCTAGCAAGTCAGTCTACTGTCTGCCATCTTTGGAATGCTCTCAGGAGGCTATTTCCTGTCATGAACGTGTAGCTTCCATCTACCAGAATGGGGGAACATCGAAATCTCAAAAACAGTTTGTCAATATATCAATCAAAGAGCATATTTTAAATCAGCAGTAAAATCTGACAAAACCGGTATCATAAATTGTGCTTCTTCGCCTCATATTACGTTAAAAAACTAAATTTTCCTAGCTTGTATAGCTAATGCACGTGCACGTTCTTGAGTTGATCGACAGGCAATGCCTGTATGTAAAAGGTGATTGGATCTTTTACCTGTAAGTCGGGACTTCCTTTCCACATCCATGGACCATTGGGCACTAGAGCTCTTTGGGCATTCCAATTTCTTCCATTCATTTGAATTGAAGTGGCCCATCTCAGCAAAATAGTCTCTGATGTAAGTCAAAGGGATCTTTTTTTTTTTCTTCTTTTTTTTTTTTTGATCGTCCACAGTATGAAATACGTCAGTCCAATCAGTTAGAAAAGACATAGCACACTATTGCAGAACAGTCTGAAAATCTGTACCAGGTTTCAAACTGATCTCACAAAAAAATCGGAAAAAAGGTAGGTTGACTTATTTATTTTTTTTAACTAAAATTGGTCTAGGCTTACCGAAATACAAAACTCTGCCTCCAGTGGCCAAAGTGGTGTGTTTCGTTGGGCGTATGGGCACGTGTCATTTTGCAGGTGAAATGTCCACGGAGGGGCGCCAGAAGCAAGTTGTGAAGAGTGTTGTGAGTGTTGTAATACAGTGAAGAGGAATGGATATTTTATAAAATGTTCTTGGATACAACATGAGGATTTCCCATGTGATCATGTTGCAGTTTTGGTGGACGTCGCTTGAAAGCTCTAAAAGGAGTTTCGGCCATAGTTTAGGGATTTTTAAATTTTTTGTTGAACAACAATAATGATGTGGCCTTCATATGACAGCTAAACACAAGCTTGATCAGGCTAGAAGACCATCTAGTCCAACTTAAACCATCAAGACCAGCAAAGCAGACTGGTTTAAGCATATTTTTTTTAAAACGGGGTCCTTTCTTCTGATGTTTTATGTTGTGAATAGTTACAATGAATTTGGCTAAAACCATTTCTTACACCCTATATTTACTTAGGGAGGATGTGGCAGCACCGGAGAGTCGCCCAGGAAGTCGTAACACCAGCTTCCGTTCTATTATGAACTACCACACCCATCCAGGCATTAACTACATCTCGGTTCAGAACGCAGAGGTCATGCGGTCTGGATCAGGTCACAGCAGCACTTACACCGAAAAGATTAGAGTCCAAAGGGAAGCCAGCATGCTTGCTAGTGATCACAGGCCTCCACTACGATATGACAGCAAATATGGATATCCTGTATAACTGACGACCTGCCAGTGGGACTCAAAAAAACTGCAAAACGGTGGCAAGATTTGCAGCCATAGAACTGCACAGAAGAATATTCATTTGTGAACTGCATAATATTGATCTACTAATATGTGTATAGTTGTGTTTATGTATTTTTGTATAATTTTATTAGCATTTGCATGGACGTTTTGGTAAAATGTGGTTAAAATGAAAGAATGTTAGCAGATTATGGTGGTAATTTTAAGAGGAATTTAACTAACAAACCTTTTTAACTTCTTTGTAACAAATTCAGTCATTTAAGTTTGAAAGTAAAAGATTTTAAAAGTGTGATGTGAGTGGTTGCTATGTTACATAGTTATTTACAGTGAATCCAAATAAATATTTGGACACATACTATAAGCATGTAAAACACACTTAATGTATGCAAGTTTTTGCACTGAAACGACTTTATACATCCACAAAAAATAACTTTGACTCCAATTGATTTGACGTTATTGCAAAAATGCTCATAAAAGTTCAGCTACTTCTGAGTAAAAGTCTGGCATAATCTGTTTGCAGATATCACTTGGTTTAATGTTTTGTCATCTAATGCAATGACATTCAGACATTTTAAGTGTCCAAAAATGTCCCAATACTTTTGGGGCTACTGTAGCTGGACATTTTGATAAAATGTGGTTTAAATCAGTGGTGTAGTAGTAGTGTCTGAAGAGGTGGGCATACTGTGAATTTATGGACCCCCCAAATTGAATGTAGACCAAGAAATGTAAAGCTCCAAAAAGCATTTAAAGGCATCTTTAAGGTAATCCATATGACTCCAGTGGTTTAATCCAAGTCTTCTGAAGAGATCTAATTGATTTTGGGTGAGAATAGACCAAAATATAACTCATTTTTCACTGTATATCTTGACATTGCAGTTAGAGGTCTGCATTCCCACCTGAGTCCAGCAGGACCCGCGGGACCCGATCAGATTACTTGCAGCGCTGGATTAAATTTCCGAGTTGAAGGCGGTAAAAGATGGTAAATCCATAAGTAGTGTGATGGAGTGGGCGGTCAGATAAGAGCCCGAAAAATCCAATGTGGATATCTATTTTTACAAGAATGGCAGAGCTAAGCATGGACACCCAGTTTCGTCAAAGGATGTGAAACTGGGACTGGAAAATGGTCAGTTTAAGTGTTTAGAAACCAACCTCAGGCAAGTCAGATGGGGATCAAGTCATGTGTCAGCTGATAATAGCAATAACAGAAAAATAAAGCGTTATTTGTGTACACTTGTTGTCTATTTGTATGGCTTTTGCCCTATGTGGAAAATGATGCAGGATTGCGGGAACGGTTGGGAAGAAAATCACTACGGGCAGAGAGCAGGTAAACATGAAGTAAAATCCAGCTGGAGCGTTCAGGTGTGGGATAGAATCTTGCGGGAGCGGGATGAAAAAAACAGTCCCGCGCAGACCTCTAATTGCAGTCTCTAAGCACGATCATGATTTCAAGCTCGATTACACTTCCTAACACATGATGCATGCAGAGCTCTAGATGGCCCAAAACCAAGTGGATTGCTTCTGAAGTCAATGATTAAACCACTGGAGTTTTATGGATTACCTTAATGCTGCCTTTATGTGCTTTTTGGAGATTCAAAGTTCTGACCACCATTCACTTGCATTGTGAGGACCTACAGAGCTGAAATATTCTTCTAAAAATCTTCATTAAATGGAACACAAAAACCAATGTTCATTCTGCTCATTTGTTTTCAATGAAAGACTATAGTGGCCAAGAGCTTGGAAAGTCATGAGGATGAGTAAATAATGACATCATTTTCATTTTTGGGTGAACTATTCTTTTTAAGTTCTAAAAAGAAAGAAAAAAATCTGCATTCCTTACAAAATATCTGTAAATCATTTTTGGTTGCTGGATAAGTGCTTTGCCCCTGTGAATTCACCTGCACTGACAAGCATTCATTTCAAATGAGCACTGATTTGGAGATGATGGGAAAATAAATTGTTTGCCATGTCTGATTTGCATCTGCCAACTAACAGGTAAATCATTGCACTGCTGTGGGCATCCTGTACAAGAGCGCCCCCTGGCTGCAGTGTCAGTAGAATCTCCCATGACCCAACCTTCTACATTGAATAGTTCACCCAAAAATGACAATTCTGTCATTATTTTCACACCCTCATGTCACTCCAAACCCATATGCTATTTCCTCATTGAAACAATTTTGAGTGGTGGTGGTGTAGTGGAGTAAAGCACTGAACTGGTAAGTAAAAGGTTGTTGGTTCAATACCCACAACCACCACCATTGTGTCCTTGAGCAAGGCACTTAACTCCAGGTTGCTCCAGGGGGATTGTCCCTGTAATAAGGGCACTGTAAGTCACTTTGGATAAAAGTGTCTGCCAAATGCATAAATGTAAATATTATGACAGTTTATAGTGACCAATCTGTAAAGATCCACAAAAGAACATTACTGCACCATAAAAGTTGGTTCTGACATGTCTAAAGACCAAATGTCAAAACTTGGAATATATAGTTGCTCATGAGTTGTGTGGACTACTTTTATGGTGCTTTTGATGACATTTTTAAGTTTGACAGACTGGTCACTAAGTACTGCCATTATACACACAGAAAATATAACAGCATACAGGTTTGAAATGAAATGAGAAAAAAATTGTTTGTCTCCAATCAATTTTCTCTTTACCATTTTTCTCAGAATTTTTTGCCTTACAACCTCTGATTATGGGGAAAATGGGTCTTGACCAATGAAAGGAAAATGAGAAGAGTGCGTGAGAGAAAAAGGACCCATTTACACTGTTTCACAAACTTATAATCAGCATAATTGTCCTTATATGTCATTTGTAGCAGGAAAACCACTATCCTAAGTATGTAAAATGATACCCCCAAGTCTCTAGAAATGACTAGGTAAAAGTAATAGCACACATCTCGTAAAGAAGCTGCAAGATTTGAGGTATCATTAATGTCTGTATCTTAGGTATGAGCAAACATAATAGTGATATTTGCTTTAGTGGGCACCGTTAATAATATAATTTATTATATACTAGTCTTATAGCATATGCATCTGATGTTTTTATCAAAACCGATACAAATCAAAGATCATTCTGGATCACAGATTGTTGTACATAGAAGCTTTAAACCTGTTTGTGTAAGTCAACTAAGAAAAAGTGGCTTTGGGGGGCCAGGGTAGCTCAGCGAGTAAAGACGCTGACTACCACCCCTGGAGTAGTGAGTTGGAATCCAGGGCGTGCTGAGTGACTCCAGCCAGGTCTCCTAAGCAACCAAATTGGCCCGGTTGCTAGGGAGGGTAGTGTCACAGGGGGTAACCTCCTCATGGTCGCTATAATGTGGTTCGCTCTCGGTGGGGCGCGTGGTGAGTTGTGCGTGGATGCCGCGGAGAACAGCGTGAAGCCTCCTCACGCGCTATGTCTCCGTAGCAACGCGCTCATCAAGCCACGTGATAAGATGCGCAGATTGACGGTCTCAGACATGGAAGCAACTGAGATTCGTCCTCCATCACCCGGATTGAGTCACTACGCCACCACAAGGACCTAGAGCACATTGGGTATTGGGCATTCCAAATTTGGGAGAAAAAGGGGAGGAAAAAAAAGAAAATGGTGGCTTTGGTGATTTGAATGTTATTTGTTGAACAAAAACACTATTGTATGACTGTACAATGAGTCACTGTGACAATTTCTAGACTGAAATTACTTAAGCGTCATCCCCATCCGACATTTGTGCATCAATTAGAATGTGTTCACCTGTCCTTCTGGCGCTACAGTTAGCGCAATGTGCGAGTAATCACTACATTCACATAAACAATAGTGAGCACGATTTTGGAGGTTGCATTTTCGTTCTAAAGTTAAATTGTTACTCCACTGACGGTTAGTTTTAAGTTAGAGTTTGGGTTAGGGCCAGTAAGATTGATCAAATATGTATTCCTGTTGACTATTATATCATGTACAACTAATAATACAACTCGCTTTTGGCTCCACCCTGTGGACATTTCATGTCTACAGCCACCCAGGGCAGGGGTTTGAATTTCAGTAGGTGCAGAGCAATTTACTCTTGCATTGGTTTATCTTGAAACGAAACTATAGGTTGTATGTTTACTCAAGTATAAGTCACTTCATATCATTCTTTATGAGGTCAAATTTATTGTGATTTGTTATTTAAAATAAAAATAAAAAAAATATATATATATATATATATTTTTTTTTTTTCTTTTTTTTTTTTTGTGAAACATTTTGATGACAGAATACTGTAGATTCTGTTGATTATTCAAGGCTTTAATCTGTCAGATCTATGGGTAAAATGTCAGGGTCATGCAAGTATTCTCACAATCAGATGAGAAGTGGAGAAAACCGACTGCTGCGTTACTAAGATGTTTGGCTCCAGGCAAAGACTGCTGGAGGTGTTTGACTTTGAATGACATAATGACTTGAGCAAAATTAACAGATCGAACAGAAGGTTCTTCAAGAATAACAGGGTTATGTGACAATGTTCAAGTGCACGTTAAATAGCAATATTACAATTAAGGTTTTAATAATAATTAATTTAATAATTGTATTTATTTATCACACATATACAGTGAAGTTCTTTTTTTCACATATCCCAGCTAAGCTGGGGTCAGAGTGCACAGTCAGCCGTGATATGGCACCCCTGGAGCAGATAGGGTCAAGGGCCCAACAGTGGCATCTTGGCAGTGCTGGGGCTTGAACCCCCAACATTCTGATCAGTAACCCAGAGTCTTAACCACTGAGCCACCACTGCCTTATATTTATAAACAAATAAAATAAATAAATAAATAAAATTAAAAAAAAGGTTTTGCTTTGGTTCATGTGAATGCCAGATGAGCTATATTTGTCTTGTGAATGAGGTAAGAGTGTTTCTCAGGTCTAGTAGATTTTCTCATTATGTGTCTCAGTGTGGTGTGTGTTCTAGTCAAATAAAACCTCTATAGATCCGGGGTACATGAACAAAGGAAGGACAAAGGTAGGGAAAGTGCCACAAAATTTGGCTTGAATTTACATTGGGCACATCTGAATTCCATAATGGGATTCCATAATGACAATGGCAGGTTTGTCAAAGTGCCTTTCAGTATAGGCAAAACTGAAGTAAAAAAAAAAAAGATGATTGGCCTGTCAATGGCATGTCAACTACCCATATATAAAGAAATAAAACTTACAATTAACTTCCTCTCATCTTTGTCCATCTGCATTCTCCCAGTGGAAAGTGTTTGCCATAATCACTGTTACCTTTTAATGTTTTTATGCGAGAAAGGCAGATTTGAATTTTTTCCTCTTTTAGATTGGTAGTAAATCCTGGTTGTTACTCTCATTATCTCACATTAACGGAATTGTACAAATCCTCAATTTCTTCAAAATAAACACACAATTTGTTACTTTGCCAAACGGAACATTGCAGCTGACCACATCAAGCTTTTTATAAAAAAAAGAAAATGAGACTGGTTGAGGGAACATTGACATTTTCTCACCTCTGAGAACAATCAACTCACCAGTCCTTGAAGTCACACTTTTATTTATATATTTGTGCACGGATGTGTGTGCATCTGTATGTGAAACTCAAAACCCATATTGAAGCCATATGAATTGTACCTATGCTTCATTACCACAATGTCTGGATCGTGGTTAGAGTGACTAACCATGCGTCTATACCCTAAAAATGCTTTAAATATGGTTACGGTCAGTGTATGAAAATCATCCTTCAAATTTGACTTCATAATCGATGTATAAAGTCAGTAATTTGTTGTCAGCACCATTCAGAACTAACCATTGCAATCCCGCTTCAATTTCCTCTCCTGTCACCTTTTAAAAATATATATATATTTAGAAATATTCAGCAATAGCAACAGAAGACCATTTTCTGTTATTTGTATCTTTTAAATGCAAGAGGAGCTGGGGCACAGTGAACATGAGGAAAAATACTGAATAACTCCAAAACAAGGTACTGCAATCTTATGTGAAAGAACTATAACTCTTATTGTAAAGTTTTATTTAGAAATGTTACAATCTGAACATTGTATATATATTTTTTAACCCAGGAGTGGCATAAAATCACCCAACAGCAATGTGAAAGGTTGGTGGCAAGTGTGCAAACACATATGAAAGCTGTGAATGTAAATCAGAGTTATTCCACCAAATATTGATTTCTGAACTCTTCCTAAGTTAAAACATTAGTATTGTGTTGTTTAAAAATGAATATCAACTTGTTTTCTTTGCATTATTTGAGGTCTGAAAACACTGCATCTTTTTTGTTATTTTGACCAGTTGTCATTTTCTGCAAATAAATGCTCTAAATAACAATATTTTTATTTGGAATTTGGGAGAAATGTTGTCAGTACTTTATAGAATAAAACAAAAATGTTCATTTTACTCAAACACATATACACTGGCGGCCAAAAGTTTGGAATAATGTACAGTTTTTGCTGTTTCGGAAGGAAATTGTTACTTTAATTCACCAAAGTGGCATTCAGCTGATCACATAGTATAGTCAGGACATTACTGATGTACAAAACAGCACCATCACTATTTGAAAAAAGTCAATTTTAGATCAAATATAGACAGCAGCCATCACTCCAACACCTTATCCTTGAGTAATCATGCTAAATTGATCATTTGGTACTAGAAAATCACTTGTCATTATATCAAACACAGTTGAAAGCTATTTGGTTCGTTAAATGAAGCTTAACATTGTCTTTGTGTTTGTTTTTGAGTTGCCACAGTATGCAATATACTGGCATGTCTTAAGGTCAATATTAGGTCACAAATGGCAAAAAAGCTTTCTCTAGAAACTCATCAGTCATCATTGTTTTGAGGAATGAAGGCTATACAATGCTTGAAATTGCCAAAAAACTGAAGATTTCATACAAAGGTGTACACTACAGTCTTCAAAGACAAAGAACAACTGGCTCTAACAAGGACAGAAAGAGATGTGGAAGATCAGATGTACAACTAAACAAGAGGATAAGTACATCAGAGTCTCTAGTTTGAGAAATAGACACCTCACATGTCCGCAGCTGACAGCTTCATTGAATTCTACCCGCTCAACACCAGTTTCATGTACAACAGTAAAGAGAAGACTCAGGGGTGCAGGCCTTATGGGAAGAATTGCAAAGAAAAAGCCACTTTTGAAACAGAAAAACAAAAAGAAAAGGTTACAGTGGGCAAAGAAACAGACATTGGACAACAGATAATTGGAAAAGAGTGTTATGGATCTTAACCCCATTGAGCTTTTGTGGGATCAGCTAGACTGTAAGGTGCGTGAGAAGCGCCCGACAAGACAGCCACATCTATGGCAAGTGCTACAGGAAGTGTGGGGTGAAATGTCACCTGAGTATCTGGACAAACTGACAGCCTGAATGCCAAAGATCTGCAAAGCTGTCATTGCTGCATGTGGAGGATTTTTTGATGAGAACTCTTTGAAGAAGTTTAAGAAGTTCTGAACATTTTTTTCAAATTGTAATAGTAATTTTACATGTTATTAATGTCCTGACTATACATTGTGATCAGCTGAATGCCACTTTGGTGAATAAAAGTACCAATTTCTAACAATAATAGCAAAATATGTACATTATTCCAAACCTTTGGCTGCCAGTGTACCTATAAATAAATCCAGTGTGTGTGTGTGTGTGTATGTATGTATGTATATATATATATATATATATATATATATATATATATATATATATATATATATATATATACATACACACACACACACACACACACACACACATTGCATATACTGTTTATAGAAAAAAACTTTGTCTTGGATATTTCTCTTAAAATTCCTTTGAATTCCTTTAAGAGAGCTATAAAATGAAAGTGGACAGCTCAGATATTTACTCATCCTCATGTCTTTCTAAACCAATATACTGCTATTTTTTCATGGAACAAAAAAGGAAAATTTTGAGGAATCCTTTCGCAAGGACATTTTTGCCACACAAGGACAGGGACAAGATAAGTGAATAACAACTTAAATTGTAATTATTTATATGTTGCTTTTTTTTTATTTTTTTTTTAGTATGGCTGGGTTTCATCACAGATTTCCTGAATTGATTTGATTCTGATTTACAAGCTCTCAATTCAGGTTTTATTCAATTCTGATTTTGATGAGATTTGATTTGGGTATATTTCAGTTATAATGTCCATTTTGGTAACATACAGTATGAAAGAAATTCTCTCTCAACTAATGCTGTAAATTATACAGGGAACCTTCTAACTTGATACAACTTTGCTGTTTAATTGCATATTTATACTTTTATAGCCTATTGATATATATTTATTTTTATATCTTAAAGATATAACAGTCAAAACAACTAAAACTACTAAAATTTCAAGTAAAAATAAAAGATTGTTCTAGGAATTTCAAGAATCGGCGAGTGTATCAATTTTTTCCGTCATCAGGCTCTCAGTAGCTGTTGCAGTTACCAAAACCAGCACAACAGGTAGTGCTTAAGCACAGAAAGCTGTTTTGACCACCGATATTAAAAGCTGACTGAACTCGAGGAAGAAAAACTGAACCAGCAGGGAGGATGTGTATTTTATTTGCATCAAATTGCTGCATCACTGCCTTGCATCCCCTTTAAAAACTAGCTGATCTTATGTGCATTGTCTTTATAACTGATTCCATATTGCTGCATTTTTTTGCCTTCGCATTTAATCTTACGAGAGTTCTCTTTTATCTCTACTATATATTGCAGAATCTTTGCCTTTGTATCAACTTTATTTCATAAACAACTTTAAGGACCTTTAAGGACCTAAGTGTTTTTATTTGCCAATACTATTGCTGTGACTTGCAGTGTAAAAAAATGCCTCTTTACACAAAAAACATGGTGGTGTTTCCACAAAATCGTTATCGGTGTACTATTGTAAATAGTCGTTTACAGCTGTCATTGGTAAAGTACCAATAATGGCTGAAGATGGCTTTTGTTGAGGTGAGATATGTGTTTTATTTATTGCTTGCATTAATAGATTCTTGGAGCATTTAAATTTCATCATGTTTAATTAGTAACATATTGTATCCCTATTGCTGCATTTTTGTCTTTGCATTTAATTTTACGTGTTCTCTTATATCTCTAAAATAATAAATATTGCGGCATCTTTGCCTTTGTATCACCTTTTTGATAAACATCTTTGATATAAAGTTTGTTCTTCTCCAAATATTTATAAAATTAAAACTATTGCTGTGACTGTCTGCACTCTGTAAAAATGTGGTGGAGTCTCCACAAAAATGATGTAATCGTTATTGCTGTGCTTATCATTTACAGACATTGACATCAGTTAAGTTTTAATATATCTAATAATGGGTCAGACTGAAGATGGGTTTTGTTAGTTAGGAATTTTGTTTTATTGTGTGCATTATAGACTCACTGTTTCTTTCTTAGAAACTCAAGAACCTCATTAAGACGTAAGAGCAATCATGCTGTCGGCTGAGGACAAACTCATCTCCTGGCTGTTTACCGGCTTGCTGGCGATCCCCAGCATCTTTTTCAACATGTACCTGCTGCTGGTGAACCACAGAATTTACAGGAAGAATCACAAGCTGAACCCCGCCGACTTCATTATCACCGCCTTCGCCACAGCCAGCATCATCCAGCAGATCATCAGCTACTTATGGCAGTCCATGGATGTGATAGACCTTGTGTGCAAACTTAACATGGTAGCGGCTGTCCTGCTGGTGATTGTCTTCAGCTTGAAGCTCGTCGTAATTTGGACCATGGCATTCCTGACCTTCTACTACAGCACTAAACTGGTGGTGCAACCCGTTCACTGCTACACACGCATCCAGGAAGCCATCATCAAGCATGTTCACATCGTCTCAACAGTTATTGTTGTAAGTGGCTTTGCCAATTGTGTTCCTTTGCTGACTGTTTTGACCTACAACAATGGCACCTCTGACTTAAACGACTGTGGTTCCCTCATGCCTGACAATAACAGTGGCCTTGCCTACATCTTCTACTACGTTGTCATCTCGGACATCGTTCCCGGCATCGTGATGCTCAAATGCTGCATTTCGATATCATACCACCTGGCCAAACATCTTCATGACATGAAGGCCAGCAGCAATGGCAGCCATGGGCCTAAGCTGGGCACTCAAATGCGGGTGATCAAAATGACTATGACCCTGGAGGCCGTGTTCCTTTGTTTTATGGCCGTGGATCTCTTCACGCAGTTTACGGTGGTGCTAAGGCGAGAGAACACCATCACTTTGACCATTCTCTTCTCTAGCATCTACACTATGGTCAGCGCATTTGTGCTGGCTTACGGGAAGAAAAGCTACTGGAAAGAGCTGATTGCGTCCTATAACCTCTTTCTAGATGAGTACCCCATTTTGAATGGTATGAAAGTTATAGAGGTCAAAACAGAACCACATGAAAACAGTCAAGAGCATTGACCCTGCAAGTGCAGCAAGATCGTTTTTACATGTACTTGATAGAAATACACCAATCAGCCACAACATTAAAACCATCTACCTAATATTGTCTCGTGCTGCCAAAACAGAGCCAACCCGCATCTCAGAATAACATTCTGAGATGATATTCTTCTCACTACAATTGTACAGAGCGGTTATCTGAGTTACCGTAGACTTTGTCAGTTTGAACCAATCTGGCCATTCTCTGTTGACCTCTCTCATCAACAAGGCATTTCTGTCCACAGAACTGCCTACTGGAAGTTTTTTGTTTTTGGCACCATTCAGAGTAAATTCTAGAGACTGTTGTGTGTGAAAATCCCAGGAGATCAGCAGTTACAGAAATACTCAAACCAGTCCATCTGGCACCAACAATCATGCCACGGTCCAAATCACTGAGATCAAATTTTTTCCCCATTCTGATGGTTGATGTGAACATTAACTGAAGCTCCAGACCCGTATCTGCCTGATTTTATGCACTGCACTGCTGCCACACGATTGGCTGATTAGATAGATTGTGCCAGATGGGCTGGTTTAAATATTTCTGTAAATGCTGATCTCCTGGGATTTTCATGCACAGCAGTCTCTAGAATTTACTCTGAATGGTGCCAAAAACAAAAAACATCCAGTGAGCGGCAGTTCTGTGGACGAAAATGCCTTGTTGATGAGAGAGGTCAACAGAGAATGGCCAGACTGGTTCGAACTGACAAAGTCTACGGTAACTCAGATAACCGCTCTGTACAATTGTGGTGAGAAGAATATCATCTCAGAATGCTATTCTGTGATGTAGGTTGGCGCTGTTTTGGCAGCACGAGGGGGACCTACACAATATTAGGTGGTTTTAATGTTGTGTCTGATTGGTGTATTTGTGTAATTGTAGTTGTGTAGTCATTTTAAGATAGTGGTTTTAATACACTGCAAGGCCTAAAGAATGTGGACATTGGACAACCCCTTTTTATTAACAGGTTTAGGGTATTTCAGCTGCACTTATTATAAACAAGTGCGTTTAATCAAGCATACAGATAATCAAATGTAAAACGTTTTGAGCATTTTATGTTATGTTATGTTATGTTATGTTATGTTATAAAAATGCATCATTTTAGTCACTGGATGTCCTTGAATTTTTACATTACTTGTATTTATATGAACTTGTCAATAGTTGATGAATAAACAAGAGTAAAAGGCGTTTGTTCCTTCGTCTTTTGTCAAGAAAATCCATTGTCGGTTTGCATGTGCTGTAACTTCTTTTAACAGTGCAACTGTATAAATGCTGTGCATCAATCATGTTTTTATTCATTTTAAAGTTAGAAAACCTTTCAAAAAATGTTTGCATAAAACACTGCAGTGGTTATTGGGACTGAAAAGCACTGAAGGTGCGTGGGCACCTATTGTTAGTTTTCTTGCTATTATTCTGTCTGTCGCACCAATGGGAGACTAAGGCAGTCCATAGAACCCAACCTGATCCTGACGATTTCGCCGTGAGAGTGTGTTGCTAGAACCATATGTTAAAACGTTGTGAAATTTGGCACACTGATTAGGGAGGGTTTAATGTTCTTGATGCCAATTTTGGGTTGAGTCAATCAAACCCTCTAGGACCACCAAGAGTTAAAAAATCCACTTATGTTTCTGCTGATTCTTTTGAACCAAAAGGCATAAAAGTACAAATAAATAAAATTCTCAGATTTGTTCGGCCATAACAATGTATTTTGTCAAAAATATACTTTTTCTAATTTTAAACATTGTCATGTAGTCAGTGGCCCACCCAAAAAAGTATTTGAACACAACTCAACTAAAATGTTTAAATGTCACTGCATTATACAACAAAAAATGCAACCAACACAGGGTGCATTTAGAGTTAATTAAGTGATGTTCACATGCACTTAAGGAAATGGTTTATTCCAGGCTTTTTGTTGAAAGCAGCGTTCAGTAAACAAGAACACTGATTTCCATATGCTGTTTAAGGAATTAAGAGAAAACGGTTTAACACTTGTAGGTTTCTTTGGGAAAACGCGGCTTATTTTTGTCATGTAAATGCTTAAGCGGTGTTCTTACAGGTTTTTGAGGAGTTTTGAGGGTTTTTTCCTAATGCAGTTTGATGGTGATAAAGTTTGTTTTGTATTAAAGCTATATTTTAAATATTGCTATGTTGGGATGAATGGGAATGAGTTTACTTGTGAAAGGAATAGTTCACCCAAAAATGAAAATTCTCTCATCATTTACCCTCATGACATCCCAGATGTGTATGATTTTCTTTCATCTGCTGAACACAAACAAAGATTTTTAGAATAATATTTCAGCTCTGAAGGTCCATACAATGCAAGTGAATGGTGACCAAAACTTTGAAGCTCAAAAAAGCACAAAGGCAGCATAAAAGTAATCCATACCACTTCAGTGTTTTACTCCATGTTATCCACAGATCCATTTTTAAGTAATTTTTTACTATAAATTCTCCCTGTCCAGCAGGTGGCAATATGCATGAAGAATGTGAAAAAAAAAGAAAAAAAAAAGTGAAAGTAGAGATTGACAGAATAAATGACTTAAAAATGTATCTGTTTCTCACCCACACCTATCATATCAATTCTATCAGAAAGACTTGCAGACTTGAGTAAAGTTTAAGATGACATTCATTTGACGAAAAACAGGAATATAATGTCTCTCTTTGGCGTAAGCCCCACCCGGCGGTCCGAAGAGATTGTACTCGGAAACGTCAGGTCCTGCCGGAGATAGGAGGCAGGAGCGAGGAGTCTGCCCCCGTGCAGAACGGGACTCAACTGGCGGTGGTGGGGTGGTGGAGGTTGCTGTGTTAGAACACTGAAACAGCAATGTGATAGATTGTGAGCATACTTTTTAAGCGATGGCTGACACATGATTGGCTAGGAGTTACCTAACTAATGGGGCAATGATGTACAGCTGTGAGTCTTGGTTATTTTCCAGTTTTCCATTAAATGTAACTTTTTTTTTTTTTTTTTTTTTAAACAAAGGTTAATTTAGACTACTGACAAATTAACTATGAAATCATTAGTCACTATTGTTGAAACATTAAACAGCTTTGATCCATGTTTTGGGGCACATTTATTCAAATTGACGTGCAAGAATTCTCAAGTAAATAATAATAGAGTAAGCTTGACGCATTTTAAATGTTGACTGTCGTCTAAAAAACGCGGCGCTTCTGTGCGAGACGCGGCACAATGGTTAGCATGCCCAGTACAAGTCAATGGAACTTATTTACAGTTGCAATCGAAATTATTCAACCCCCCTGACCAGCAATACATTCTGGTGATGTGAATTAAAACACATCAACTAAAACCTCAGTAAACAGTCAAAGTAAGTTTGTAATACACATTTGAGTGATTTACCACACTCAGTTTACCCAAATTTTAAAATAAAAAATAACTAATTCTCTCCACAAATGTCATGTCAAAAATATTCAACCCCCAAAGTCGGTCATTTATGGAGCATCCTTTATCCTTAATAACATCAAATAAATGTTTCAGGTAAGTGTTCTCAGGCTTCGGACACCTCTATATTTGAATTTTTACACATTTCTCATGAGCAAAATCTTTCAGCTCATTGACATTCTTTGGTTTCTGTGCTGCCACTGCTTCCTTGAAATCCCAACAAAGGTTTGCAATGGGATTTTAATGATGGACTGAAAGGGCCATTTAAGGACATTCCACGACCTATCCCTGAACCAGATTTTGGACAACTTGGATGTATCCTTGGTGTTATTGTCTTGTTGGAAAGTCCAGTGATCACCGAGCTTCAATTTACACACTGAAGGCATCACATTTTTCATGCCAAAATGGCCTGATACCTGAAAGAATCCATGGTGTCAGTCACATAGTCTGGATAGCTGTTTCCTGCAGCCACAAAACACCCCAGAACATGCTTGACTGTGGGATTGTGTCATTCTTGTCATCACCTTGTCATCTTACTCCAGACGTACTGCTGACTCATGGGTCTAAAACTCATTTTCAGTTTCGTGTCATACGTCTATAAAACCTTCTTCCAGGACTCCACAGGTCTTTCCTAATTACTTCTTGAATATTCAAGTCAACATTTCCCTTGGTGAATTTTTGCTTTCTTCCACACCCCAAGAAGGTTGCTGTTGTATCATATTTAAAAGATGTATGAATGGTGCTGCCAACTTTGTCTATTGGAAATCGAAGTGCCTTGAAAATGTACTTTTAGCCATGACATTTCTTGTGTAATGAAATAATCTCCTCTATTAGCTTTTGAGACAGTTTATTTTTAATTGCATTTTTTGCATAGAAATACATTTTTGCTTACAACGCTAAACTTACATATTAAAACTTAAATACACTATATGGCCAAACGTTTGTGGACACCCCCTTCTAATTAACGAATTTGGTTACTCCATTAAATCCAGTAAAGAAAAATCTTAATGTTTCTTTATGTAATGGCTTGGGCTTTGTGTGCTTCCAAATTTGTGGCAACTGTTTGGGGATAGCCCTTTTCTGTTCCAGCATGACAATGCCCCTGTGAACAAAGTGAGGTCCATAAAGAAATGGTTTACTGTGTCTGGCATGTCAGAAATTGACTGGCCTGCACAAAGCCCAGACCTGAACCCCACTGATCACTTTTGGGGTGAACTGGAATAGCAACTGTAAGTCAGGCCCCATCGACCAACATCAGTTCCTGACCTCACTGATAGCCTTGTGTCTGAATGAGAGCAAATCCCTGCAGCCATGTTACTACATACAGTATAGTAGAAAGCCTTCCCAAAAGATTGGAAGTTGTTATTACACCAAAGGATGCCTAAGGTTTTGAAATCAAATGTTCATCAAGCACATGGTGTCCACAAACTTTTGGCCATATAGTGTAAGTGCCATTGTAGATTGATGACTTATTTTGTTTTAAAACAATTACTTGTGTAGCCTTACATATTTAAGAAACAGCTACATGCAATAGGGGTTGAATAATTATGACATGGCTGTATTTTTAAAAAATCCTGCTATTTACAAATATTAGGTTATATATTCACACTATGACTTTGAATGAGTTACTCAACTGATATAGATGTAAAGTTTAAAAATTCTGGGTCATCAGAAAAGCTTACCTTTGTAAATCCTTACTGTCTTGTGGGGGGTGGGGCTTTTCACACTCGAAATCATTAACCCCGGGTTATACTAAACCCCGGGTAAATCGACTCCTGGGTTGTCCAGTTTCATGTTTCACACTGTTCATACTTTACCCTGGATTATTAATTAATCCTGGGTATTCATGTTCCGATGTTTCACACTGTGCATTCGTAAACCCTGGTTAACGTTCTTATTTGCATATTTGCGGTGTGGATAACAATGATTGGACGAATGCAGCTCGCCACAGCCTGTCAATGGAGCTGCGCTCTTCTGTGAAATGTCACCAAGCAAATAGTCTGTTTGTCTTTCGTCTTCGGAAATATGCCATGAATACAATCTCTTCATCACGGCAGTTATCGCGTTTGCCACCACACCGGTTTCCCTTAGACGGAGAACATAAACAGCGTGTGAAAGTTTCAGTGATGGTACAAAGTGCATGAATATTTAATGAGATAAGTACAGAGGCTTTATTCCATTGGTTGTCTGTTGCTAATCAACTTTGTGAAACATTCTAACACCGCATCGTTTCACACTGCAAATGCGGTGCTAACCCTGCTCTGGAGAGGGGTTTCATAACCCAGGGTAAAAAGTGGTTCTAAACCCCTTTCAAAATGACAAGTATGAAACGTTGCTTTACTCGGGGTTAAAAGCAGGGTTTAGAATGAAGATGACCCAGGGTTAAGCGCAGTATGAAAAGCCCTATTATTGACTATGTTTACATGGACACCAGAAAGATGTTTATTGCGAGAAAGCTGCTTAAGGCCTGCCAATTTTCAGAGAATAACTAGCTAAATTTCAGTTTGTTCCTCATGCAAATCTATCATCTGCCTTCCGAAGACGTTTGGAACAACGTGAGAGTGAGCAAATGATGACAGAATTTTCATTTATCTCAAACTATTTCTGTATAAAAAGCTCTTTTGATTGAAGAATGTAGGCTCCTGTAGTTGACCTCGAGTTTAATCAAGCTAAATGACATATTAATATAGAATTATTGGATTAATCTCCTTTTTTTCATATTCTATGTACAAGATCTGTTCTGAAGTATTATGCTTCAAGTTTTTAATGGTGTTACCATGGAGATATCCATCCGTGGCATATATTAAGGGTTATTTAGCAGCCTATCATTTTTCAGGGTTACATGACTTTCATGCTTCAAGTAACAAGTTTTTTGTTGTTGTTCTACAATTTACATTAAACATTTATTTGTTTTATATTTGAAAACTTTCTCCTTATAAGGGTTTAAATAGTACAGTATTTTAAATCCCAGATTTTCAGTGTGGTCTCAGACTTTTGGACCTCACTATGTAGGCCATATAAATTAATTTAGAAATCATGTTTATAACACTTCCGAGCCATGGTCACATGCTGATCTCAAAGATCCTTGACATTGATTGTACAGCTCATATCACGCATCATAACAGAGAAACGTCCATTTCAAACAGAGAGACGCATCCGCAGTAGAGATTATTCTCTTTTTAATCTCTAGGTTCTAGCCGGAGGGATCGGAAACAAGCTTTGATCTGCTGCCGTGTCAACTCACACACATAACCTCTATTTTTGTCCTATAAGAGAGAACAGATGTCAAGAGTACAATGTTATCCTTAGGCACAGTAAACTCACGAAGATGACCAGTTATTACTTAACAGCCAGTGGCCAGAGACACTCAAGGAGGATATAACAATTTAAAGGAGAAGTGTGTAATTTTTGTGCCACTAGTGTCATTAAATGGAACTGCAAAAATAATGACTGTTTTCAAACAGGTATCCCGAATACTCGTCTGCTATTTTTTTGAACAAACAAGCAGACCCGCCCAAATACACTCAATTATAATTTGACACGGCAGGCTGGTGGGGATATCCAGACAAACAGAACAATGTGTTTATAGTGCAATATAGAAACTGATTTTCTGGAAAATCAATCTACAAATGGCTTTCGTACAGATGTTTCTACATATAAAACTGGAATATAAGAGCATATTTTTATCACTAAGTGAAACAAAATACATCAGTCTGACAATTCAGTCTCTCAAATACAGGGAAAAACCAAATACACAATGACCCCTAAAAAAGTATTTGAACTATTTGAGCCACACTTAAAAATATATAAATTCCCAGTATTTTTAAACAGTCCAAATAGTTCAGATTAGGGCAACTAAGTTTTTACTAATAATTAATTATTATTTTTTTCTATTAAGGTTAAGAAAACTAATTTAGGTATTACCAAAGTGATTACATGATCTGAAAACTATGTAAACATTTGTATTTTCTATTTTCAAATAATTTGATTAATTGATTCGGTCAGCAAATGCTAGAATTTTAACAGAAAAATCTAAGCACCAGATCTGGTTTAGTATACTATATTTTTAGCATAGAAAGTATTTCCAGATCCAGCTTATTTTCCAGTTTTCCATTAAATGTAACTTTTTTTTTTTTTTTTTTTTTTTAAACAAAGGTTAATTTAGACTACTGACAAATTAACTATGAAATCATTAGTCACTATTGTTGAAACATTAAACAGTTTTGATCCATGTTTTGGGGCACTTTTATTCAAATTGACGTGCAAGAATTCTCAAGTAAATAACAAGTTTTTTCATTGGTATTCTCTGGTTTATCCCTGCCTAAAACAGCCCACTCTGGAAAACTATAAATGACAATGATCTTAAAAACACATTTAATTGCTTTACTGGAAAAAAAAAAAAAAAAAAAAAAAAAAAAAATCAGATATTAAAGTGATTGATGTAGGCCTAGAGATTCTGTTTTTGTTCAAAATGAAACAAAACAATAATAAAAAAAAAATATTATAGTATATTACAATTTCAAGTTTAAATAAGTAAAGAAAAATGTAATATTTACACCTACAATCCCTTTTAAAAGACATTGTTCTGTTTTTTCCTGGAATTTGTGAACCTTCTACATATCATTTGTTCTGATAATTTCATGATTTAACACATAACTATGTATAAGACTTTCATACAGAAAGATAATGTGCCAGGTGCATATCTATTAAATATGACCATATTTGCAACTCTTACGCTCAACACTCCTACCGTACAAAACTATGGAATCTTTTTGCAAATTGACATTACTATCAGAACCTATTATAAAAACACTAATGCTGACAAACCCAATGTACAGCAGTTATTAACATGTGGACTGTAGCTGTGTAGATAAGAAAGACCCTGTTATGATACAGTTTTTTTTATATGTAGAAACCAACAAATTCATAACTGAAGTGTTTCATTAAAAAAAAACAATACAAAGAGTTAAGATATCTGAATGTGCAGTTATTGCTCTAGCACAAACAATAAAGACAAATGTTGAATCACACAAGAAAAAAACTTCAAATAAAGAGAAAAAAAAATACAGTATATGCTTTCCATACAGTGCACGCACTATGAAATGTGATATTTAGACTTGAGGTCATTGAAAAAAATCAAACTTTATGTAAGACTAATTGGAACTAAGATCCTCTGAACTTTTTTAAAGCATGTGTAGTTCCAAACTGAAATGTACCCATCCAGAAAACTCAATCATGCTGTGCCAAGGTAATATTTAAGGTGCCTGAGTGTTAAATGATGGGTAGAATAATTCCCAGATATTTGATCTGCTTTTTGCAAACATTACAAACAAATTCTTGATTTCAAGCCTCTAGAACCAAACATTGACTGGCTGGTCATACATTTTAGGGTTTTTGCATTTGGCTCTCTACAGTGACAAATATAAAAGCAGTAAATAATCTTCACACCAAAAGCCTTTTCTGGCTTTTCTAAAAAGCGATGGATGTTGTGGGTGCAACTATAAAAGTTTTGAATGTGTGAAAGTACAATGAGTGGTGTGCAAAGTGAATATGTGCATGGAAGTAAAAGCATTAAAGTCCTTGCTTCGGTAGCCAAAATTATTTTAAATATCTCTATTTATAAGGCACAGATACAGATTTGGATAAACCCATGCTGTCCAATGGAAGTAAGGCCAATGTTAACATTCAACAAACAAACATTTTGGTCACATTTCTGTGCAGTAGTTAGAATACACACTTGAGGTTTAATTCCACTTATGAAGAGAAATTGTCATATCATGGTGAAAAAGCAGTTTTGCTACAAAAATTATCATATTTAATCATTAAACCCAGATATACATGATGAGAACAATACACTCTCAGCTCTGGAGGAGGAACAAGAACCGTTTCTCAGTAAACCAAACCCTCGAAACAAAGATTTGAGACATTGGAACCACTGGAATCTTCTTCTGGACCGTTGGAGAACCGGAGTGACTTTATTGTGGATTGCTCTCATAGGTGGGAAACATTGACTTGCGTGTTTTGGGTGGGGGAGGCGGAGGCGTGTTTTCAATTTTCATTGGTAATGGAGGTGTGAACTATGGGTGAAATAAAGGAGGAAAAGTATAAAATATTTTGTTTGGTTTACCACATTTTTCTCTTATTTTTTTTTTTAGAATATAAATGATTAACCCTCGATATCTGCATTACGTGGAAATACATGTCATTATGTGATGACAAAAGCGCACCAATTTCCTCTTACCTCGGAGGTAGAGTTGTATATGTTCTCGCTATCGTGGGGGTGTTTCTTGGGGGGCCTGGGAGGAGGAGTGCTTTTGTTGTCAGGCGTGCTGTAGTCACTCTCATTTGGAAGACATGTGTAACCTAAGGAAGGATAATTGAAATTTCTTTAGCAATTTTTGTATTATTCATTTCTTTATTTTATGTATAGGCTATACTGTATGTGGGTGATTCTTCATCTTTGGGCACTTTTAGCACTGTGGATTTCTAGAAAGTAAACTTTGATTAAATTTTTTTCACACTCTCAATTTTTTTAATTAAGTGATTGTACATGCATTATAGAAGGCATATGTCATCTCTGTCATTTTTCCTTAGTTTGGGCTGTCACAATTATGAAATTTTGCATATTTCTTAAGGTGCATGTGTGCTTCATACACCTTAAGAAGTCATTTTTACATGTTTAGCTTCAAACATATAAATCAAATAATAAAATAGGTAAATATCATTTCAAGGCTTTAAAAAATAATGTTTTAAATATCAAAATATTTCTAAATACTTTAAATATGTCTCTTTTACACTGTTGCTTTTGGAACTGTAAAAATAATAATTTTCTTTTTTGTAAAAAAAAAATAAATATATATAATAAAGAGATATTTATATTATGCAATAGTAAAATATTCCTGTCCAATTTCTTTTCACTTTCTCACATTATTTTAATGCTCTTTCATTAAACCCACGAGCCCTTATTTCTCGTGAAGTAAAAGAGATTTCGTTTCATTTTATCACTCCACAGAAATACAGTAAGCGTGCGTCTCCTCCTCTGTGTCACTGCTTGTCATTAACACTACATGACCAGGAACATTTTCCATCACACGATCGTTAAATTAAAGTGAAACAGGGTGCTCAAAGTTCATATTTGTTCATTTATATTTTCGCGGAAGTTTGGCGCAAGCTTCTGCTGACGGCGCGTGCATCAGAGTGCTTGAGAAGCATTTCACGTGCTGCTCCGGTTGACATCCGCTGTGCGGCTCAGTGACGCTCAGAGTTCAACTGAATGAGACACACCGTTCATGACATTTATACTTTTGAAATTCTTTTGAAATTTGTGAAAAATTGATAATATTATTTTCACACAATAAATAAATATTGAAATATTTTATGCTTATTTCACTATTTTTGTTTGATTATCATTGTTATAAACATGTAATAACTTACTAATGGATTTTAATAGATTAATATTGAAAGTCTGGGTCTGGGATAAGGCTAAAACAGTTAAATCTATACATAAAAGTCATTTAAAAAGTACCAAAAATAAATTATGATGCCTGGTAAAAAGTATTAAAGTAAATTTTAATGTGACCTTCATAAAAAAAAAAGGAAAATCTAAAAATCAAAACCTGGGACATGAAAATGGTAAATTGAAGAAACACCTCTCTATTATACATGTGTGTATGGATGTGTGTGTACTCACTGGAGCTGCGAGGTGTGTGCGGTGAGGCGGGCAGAGGGCTGAGTGGGTTGTGTAAACTCAGTGTGGATGAGTCGCCATGAAACAAAGACAGTGTGGGTCTCCGGTCCCCTATAGTCAGACTCTTAGGCCTCGGCTGCTTCTCTGGAGGAATCTGCAGACACGCATACAAATACGCATACACACACAACCATTAAGATGAATCATATCTAAATAGTATTACATTCATTCACTTTTCAAATATTACAAATCAACAACAAAAAGACTGCATTCATGTTGACATCAAATAACTGAATAAAGACACATTGGTTTGGAACGACATGAGGGTGAGTTAATGATGAGAGAATTTTTTATTTTTGGGTCAACTGTTCCTTTAACTGATAACCATGAACAAAAACACCTAGCTTAAAAGCATGAACGCTCTCAGCACCTCGTCTTTGTCGGCGGGTCGCTCCAGTAAGACCTGCGACCTGCTCACACTCCACTCCTTCCTGTTCTTCTTACTGATCCGATTATCTTCCTCTGAGCGGGACAGAATCGACATTCTGCTGTCACTCATGCGGGAGAGCAGCGAACTGAAAGAGAGCGAAAGAGAGACCGGTCATCTCCTGTACACCTGCAAAGTAAATCCTTTGTGTATGTTGTCTATGTGTTATGTATTTGTACAATAGCTTTCTGGTTAAGTAATTGGTTCATAATCTGGTCTGGAATTTTTATATATCTACAGATTTAAGTACTTACTCAAATCCCAGTTTTAAGGTTTTAAAGGTTCAATACAAGTTAAGCTCAATCGACAGCATTTGTGGCATAAAGTTGATTACCACAAAATAATTCAACCCGTCCCTCTTTGATTAAAAAAGCAAAACTCACGGTTACAGTAAAGCACTTACCATGGAAGTCACTGGGGTCAATTCAAAAATATTAAAATACACACTGTTTAAAAAGTATAGCCGCAAGACTTAAAAATTATACATGTTCATTTGATTTTAGTGTGATAAAACTGCTTACTAACTTCATTGGCATGATTACACTATGTAACACAATTTTTGTTCCTGGGTAGTAAGTGTTATTTCCCAATTGCTTATGCCTCAAAAGTATAGAAAATAGCTATTATTCCCCACAAACTTTGCTTTTGTGACCAGGACTGTGATATTTTTAATTGTACCTATTTCCAATGAGAAAACGGGTGAATTTGTGTCTTTTCATTCACATAAAGTCAGAAAAAAACAACATATGAATCCAAAATCCTTCTTTATCTGTGGTCTGACGAAGACACCGGCTTTGACCTTTACCTCAGACAGCTTAGGGAAGAAGTCTTGAAGGTACTTGAAGGCTGCCGACTCCTTATCTAGAGCTCTGACAAATTGTTTCATAAGGCCCAATTTGATGTGCAGTGGTGGTATCAGCACCTTCTGGGGGTCCAACAGTGGCTCCCACTTGATGTTGTTTCTCCCCACAGAGAACTCGGTCCGCTGTGGCCAGTCCCGCCTGTGGTAGTGTGCCTTGGTGTCCCTGCTGTCCCAAAGGCAAAGATAGCAGGGAAACTTGGTAAAACCGCCTTGAAAACCCATCAGGAATGCCACCATTTTGAAGTCTCCTATGACCTCCCAGCCGTACTCATCATACTTCAAGGCATCCAGCAAGGTCTTGATGCTGTTGTAATCCTCTTTGAGGTGCACCGAGTGAGCCAGGGGAAGAGACGGGTACTTGTTACCATTATGGACCAACACGGCTTTGAATATAACTTTAGTATAAATTCATGTTAATTTGGATTCATATGTTGTTTTTTCTGACTTTATGTGAATGAAAAGACATACATTCACCTGTTTTCTCATTGCAAAATAGGTACATTTCAAAATATCACTGTCCTGGTCACAAAAGCAAAGTTTGTGGGGAATAATTGCCATTTTTTTATACTTTTGAGGCATAAGCAATTAGGAAATAACACTTACTACCCAAAAAAAGAAATAAACAAAATAATTAAAAAAATGTTACACAGTGTTATGTAACTCTGATAAACCCTGCAAGTGATTTTATCACTCTACAATATTAACATGTTCAGTATAATGTTTAGATCTTGCGGCTATACTTTTGAAATCATGTGTATTTTAATGTTTATGGACTGGTCCCATTCACTTCCATTGTAAGTGCCTTATTGTAACCGTGATTTTTGCCTTTATTTTTTTATTTTTCCCCTTTTTCACCCAATTTGGAATGCCCAATTCCCAATGCGCTTTTAAGTCCTCGTGGTCACGTAGTGATTCGCCTCAATCCGGGTGGCGGAGGACGAATCCCAGCTACCTCCGCGTCTGAGACCGTCAACCTGCACATCTTAACACATGGCTTGTTGAGAGTGTTGCCACGGAGACATAGCGCGTATGGAGGTTTCACGCCACCCACCGCGGCAACCACGCTCAACTCACCACGTGCCCCTCCGAGAACGAATCACATTATAGCGACCATGAGGAGGTTACCCCATGTGACTCTACCCTCCCTAACAACCGGGCCAATTTGGTTGCTAAGGAGACCTGGCTGGAGTCACTCAGCACGCCCTGGGATTCGAACTAGCGAACTCCAGGTGTGGTAGCTAGCGTCTTTTACCACTGAGCTACCCAGGCCCTCGATTTTTGCTTTTCTTTATTTTTTGCCTTAAACGAGGGACAGGTCAACATTAATTTTTGTGGTAACACCTAACATTATGCAACAATTACTGTTGACGGAGCTTAACATGTACTGAACCCAGAATATTCCTTTAATGTGCAGAGACAACTAAACATAAGCCATTGGTAGTTTGATTAAAACTATAAAAATAGTATCTAACAAAATTAGAGTTATTTATTCATTTTTTTCAATTCTGTTTGGTGCAGCTATGGTGAAGTAGCAGCAACCTTTTCTAAAATGTCAATGTATATGCAAGTTGCCTGTCTTGGTAATTGCTCCATATACTGAATGTGATATACTGTAAGCACATTATTGTCTCTTCAGCACAACATCATCTACTAAGAACAGAAATGTAAATGTTAAAATACAAACACTGATATAAAAGGAAGGTCAGTGAGCCCAAGACACTTTTCAAATGTAATCTGCAAAATTAGATTTAGATTAGAAATGCTTTGAGGAATGCAACTACTCTGACAGATTAACAAAGAAAAAGGCCACAATGTAGATTTAACATGAACCACTTTCAGATTCTACCACTGCTATTCATGACTGTCACCAGCCATTATTTCATTTGAATGCCAGAGCTTAAAAGCACAATGAATGAAGAAATAATAATCACAGCCTAAAAACTTTCAGAAGACACTTTTATGACATCAAAAGTAAATCAAGTATAAATAAGGCCCTTATGACTTCTGAAGTCATACAATGTCTTTGTGTGAGGAACAGACTAAAATGTAAATTGTTATTCACTGAAAATCTTGACATCCACCTTAGATCTCCTTGGCGAGTTCTTGAGAGAAGTTGCATTGTCCAGGTCATAAAAAAAAATCATTTGTTTGAGTCTTATCTTTTCAATCAATTGATTTGTCAGGTTCACAAAACAGGTCTGAATAATTCTTTCATGAATCGGTCTGCTCTGGCACTCGAGGTCAACTCACTGACTCAATAATCCAGTTGCAGCAGATCTCAAGTTAACAGTTCAATGGAGAGAGGTATTGTCAGTAAATAAATACTTTATAAATTATGGACTGTTTCTCACGTAAAGCTATCGTATGGATTCAGAAGACTTTGAATATAGTGGAGAAGTCAAATCAACTGCTTTTATGATACTTTTATGGTGCTTTTGCATCCTTTTTCAGGCTTGAAAGCTCCAGTCCCCGTTCATTGTAATGGCATGGAAGAGTGATCAGTACATTCTTTAAAATGTATCCTATTATGTTCCAAAAAAAACCCATAGGTTTGTAATCCTACCTCTCTAGGGTTAAGTACTTTTTTATGTATGAAAAGCTGGTAGCTTGACATAAGCATCTTATTGAGAACATTTCAATCAAAGCACACACTTGAATGTCATCAAACACAAGCTGAGAGGATGAGAAATACGGAAACTGCATTAGTTTTCTGCTTTCCCACTCAACATCATTTCATCAAAAAAAAAAAAAAAATTCACAGAAAGAAAAAGCTTCAAAGCAAGTGTTCAAGAGCACTGATAGAACAAAAATCCTGGCCGGTCATGAATGAGTTATTTTGAATCAAATTGGCTGAGGAATTGGCTTATTAGGTGGTCTTAATAATCAGTATTGTTTAAGCAGCTACCCACAACACCCTAGCAACCATCTGGGGATGGGCATTTTGGTAATTTTGTCTACTCGTGTGGCAATGACATGTACATAACTGTATATATAGTAACATGCCTGACAAATGTCTTTGGCTGCTGCTTTGCATCTTGTTGTTCCAGTGTATTGTCTATTCATTATTATAGGCTGTTATAAAATAATCTGTTACAAAATGTACAAACGTTTGCATACTCAAAATATAATGCATCATATTTTGTCATTATGTGAAGATTCGCTGCCCAACTCAATGAAAGAATGGCCACAACGAGCATCTCTGTTCTTCCTTCAGGTTGCTGTAGTAATCTTAGTAAGCGCGCACCAGTTTTTTTAGTGACTGTCTGAACTGTCTATTTTCAAATCGCGGTTGGCTTAACAGGAGACGCTATAACCATCGCGTTTTTAATATACATGTTAAGTTGAAGTTCAGTTTTGAAGACGCTGCATTCTGTTCCATTTAGCTGTGCCTGTCTAGCTGTTTAAAACTCTCGCTGCGTGTTGAGTCCACTGCCACATGTGCCTGGTGTGTGTGTGTGTGTTTCCCCAAGTGTTCGCTCCTGGAGGGGAAGCCGCGATGCTCCGTGTTGTTGTTGCCGTGATGATTCATGAAGCGTTCCATTCAACTCGGAGAGTCGAAATTTCCACCTTTCAACTGAAAAATTAGCTGTCATCAAACGAGTGATTTTTTATATTATTTACCTGTATAATTTTTGTCAACATCTGAAGTACCTTATTATGTTGTGGATGCCCCAATGTGTATACAGAGTGCTGAATAATCAAATTATATTTTGGTTTCATTTGAGGGCAAAAAAAAAGAATAAAATTTTTTTGTGTAAAATAGGCACATAATATCGGAATATCGATCGTGGGCCCCTGAATTGAATCGTATCACGGCAGACTGTGAAGTATCGGCAAATATCAGATCGCATGCCAAGAGAATCGATTCAAAATCCTATCGTGATGAAATGTCCGATTTACATCACTAGTACCCATCCCTACTAACAACACCCTAGCAAGAATCCAAAACGCCCCCTGCATCATAGAGGTGAGTTTTAGCAATGATGAGCACTACTCAATTTACATTTTCTTATTATTAATATTCTCTGTACTTATAGGTCATAAACTTTTTTTATTTTGCTTTTGACATTTTTTTATTTAGAGGACAGTGAAGAATTGTCAGAAAATTACCCGAGCCGGATTTTCACTCCTTTTTTTTTTCCAGGATTCAAAGCTGGATTCAAAGACGATTTTATTTTCTGTTTTAAGTTATAGGTAATTAATCACTTGTTAAACAAGAATATACCAAACAAGCAGCAACAAGAACCAATTACATTTGGGGGTGAAACAAGGTGAAATTGCATTTATGTCATATTTATCCTCCAGCAGAAAAACAGAATTAAATTGGAAATGGAATAATTTGGTGACCTTTCCATGATCACTGGAAATGTGTCCTGTGACAAATTAGCACTCCGAGGGCTGTGGAAAAAGAGTGTGATTAGTTGTTAGAATAAGAGAACAGGATGGTGTGGGTACTGACTCCTGGGAGGCCGGTCTAGAGGAGTTTCCGTTGGAGGAGCCCGAGCCACTGGAGTGTCCAGAGGAGGCGTTAGAGATGGTGGACATCCGTCTGAGCGTGGAAGACATGATGTACGGCATCACCACTGACCCCACACGACTCTTCTTCTTTTCTGTCAGAGAGCAGGGCTGAAGATACAAACAAGAGATATGTTTTTAGATTATGACAGGGACCTCACAAAAAATTGTTCAGTCATTATGCCAATTTGTTGGCTGACCCAGAAGGCCAATTCACCATTGGTTTTCGCCATTCACCCTCTGAAATCTCAAATGAGTTTAAAGAAAAGCAATTTTCAATTTATGAGTAAAACAAACATAAAAAATGACACAAGTTGCTGCATAAGGACTGCAACGGTTGTCTGATTCGTTAGCCACGTAAACTCAAATCTTTGTGGTAGTTTAAGTCTTTGTGTTGCAAATTTTTAGCAACTTTTGTTTTTTAAGCACAAAACAGTTTCAAAATTCACATTTGAGGTATAAATGTGTGTAATTTATGTTGCAAAAAAAATCCCTACTGTACAAACCCACTGGGTCTCTTCCAAGTTTTAGGACTACGAACTGAACAACTCTGCTGTTTTTACTCAAACCAGCCCGTCTGGCACCAACAATCATGCCACGGTCCAAATCACTGAGATCACATTTTTCCCCATTCTGATGGTTGATGTGAACATTAACTGAAGCTCCTGACCCGTATCCGCTTGATTTTATACACTGCACTGCTGCCACATGATTGGCTGATTAGATAATTGCATGGATGATTGTTGGTGCCAGACGGGCTGGTTTGAGTATTTCTGTAACTGCTGATCTCCTGGGATTTTCACACAACAGTCTCTAGAATTTCCTCCGAATGGTGCCAAAAACAAAAAACATCCAGTGAGCGGCAGTTCATTGGACGGAAACACCTTGTTGATGAGAGAGGTCAACAGAGAATGGCCAGACTGGTTTGAACTGACAAAGTCTATGGTAACTCAGATAACCACTCTGTACAATTGTGGTGAGAAGAATATCATCTCAGAATGCTGTTCTGAGATGCGGGTTGGCGCTGTTTTGGCGGCAAGATGGGGACCTACACAATATTATGCAGGGAGGCCCCAAAAAAAAGGGGGCCACTATGTTTTATTGATCATATCTTAAAAATGCATATAGGCATTTGCACAATATTGGTGTACTTAGATTAGAAATGACTACTACTTTTTGTAAACAACTAAAATGACGTCACTGTGACGCCATCAGAGCAAAAACTTGCTAAAATAAATAAGTAAATCGTTTGGCCCCCCAAAAAAACAGGGCCACATGGCGAAAGAGAAGCACCTAAGTTTGCTGCCATTGAAAACTTAGCTAAACGATTTACTCTTTTATTTATTTGTAGCAAGTTGTTGCTCATGAAGGTATCACAGCAACGTCATTTTGATGTTTAAAAAAAAAGTTGTACAAGTACGCCAAAAATCATGCAAATGCCTTTATGCATT